>NC_053027.1:324619366-324919366 GCF_003073215.2 Triticum urartu | reverse complement strand
TCGACCTACTCCTACAGAGAGATGGTGTGTAGTGTACGATTTAGGGAATCTCCAACATTTTGTATATTAGCTTGTTGGTAAAATATTCCATGTCATCAACAAACACCTTAACATACAACAACTACAATGGGTTGTATCTAGTTTGTCCAATAGAATGTGAGATAATAAATAAGGTGCTATCTCATTCTACATTGGAGCTTGTGCAAGGGGTGTTGGTTCATGTACATACAACCTTCCTCTCTTCCCTCATTTATTATACGACACATCATCAAAAATCCTATGTGACAAAGTCTACCAACAACTATCTTACAACCATTGAAGATGCCCTTAGCCGCGAGGGTCGGTGCATCCTCTCGTTTCTGGGCATCCGGTCGGGATAGGTGGACAACTGCCATACCTGCTCCTGACCAGCCTGGCCCACCCGAAGCCCCTCCATCGCCCGCGCGCACTATAACGCCCCGAGACCGTTGCCCCAGGTGTCTTCCAGTTATTCGTTGTCACTGCCATGTCATCATGTGCATTGCATCATCATGTTTTTCAAAACTTGCATTCGTCCGGGTTTCTCAGTTCTTTCCATTGCTCGTTCTGAGCCCAGACACACTTCCACGCGCCCACGGCAAGTCTGAAATATTATTTTATAAGTGGCTGGAAAATGTTCTCGGAATGGGTTGAAAGTTGGCATGTCGTGTTGTTTTGTTGTCAGTAGACCACCTGCCAAGTTTCATCGCTTTCGGAGTCCATTTGACGCCCTAACGGATAACTATAGCGGCATTATAGCCGGTCTAACGTCGGATGTTTTCGGTCTCCGGAAACTGCTGCCGGGTCTCTCTCTCTCCCTCTCTCCCTCTCTATCTCTCTCTTTCTCTCTCTCTCTTCTCTCAGCCTGAGGCCTTCTGCACAGACCATTACCCCACCTAGGCCCAACCAACCTCCCGTCTCGACCGGTGCGTCAGATCGCGATCAGAGGGCCCAAAACCCCTCCTAATCCCCCTAACCCTAAACCGTCCCTATATACAGACCCCCTCCTGCCATTTTGGGCAACCTAGACCCCTCCACCTACCTCTAGCCGCCTCCCCTTAAATATCCATGCCTCCCCAATCATCAGCGCCGCCACATGGACTCCATTTCCGCACCTCCCCAGCCGCCGGCCGCCACTTGGCGCCATCTGAGTGGCCGCGCCACCACCCAGCGCCTCCGCAGCCAACGTCACGCCTCCTCGTCGCCCCTGGCCTACCCACACCACCGCAGCCCGTGCGAGGCCCGCGAAACCCAGATAGGGGCCCGCCCATGGTGGATCTGAGCCCGAGTGCCTACGCGTGCTCCACCCGCTCACTGCCGCTCCTCCCGAGCTTCGTCGCCGCTTTGGTCCTCGCCGGGCCACTCCGTCACAGCATCAGCCAGCCGCGCCGGCGTGCGCCTCGCCGTCGGTGAGCACCAGGCCAGTCCTGTTGCCCCGCCTCTCTGCTTCCTTCTCCTCCTCCTTCGGCCTCCCTCTCTAAACTCTCTCTCTCTCTCTCGTAGGAGAGATCACCGTCGCCGGAGTCACCCATTCCACCGTCATCGAGCGCTTTTTCGGCCTCCTCGCCCTGAAACGTCATTGGATCCGAGACCCCCTCGCCAGGATCTGCCCGTTCTCGACCTCGCCGACTGTGCCCGTCATCGTTTCCCCATGCGCCGCTCTTGCCAGAGTTCGGCCGCTGCCGCCGTGGCTCTCTGTTCACCGCGCCCTCATTGACTGCGCGTGCCTGGGCCGCGTCTTGCATCCGCGCAGGCCCAGCCGGCCCAGTATCTCCTCCACCAACCGGGCCTTGGCCTAGGATGAGCACCCTCCCTCTGAATGCCCCTGTTGGGCCAACTAGATTTCGGCCCATGGCATGTTTTTTTCGTTCTACGATTTGTCCTTTTTTCAAGAGTTAACTGTTTTGCAGAAAACACCCTAGTCTTCATGCATATAATAACTCATTAACTGAGCATCAAATTAAAATGATTTATATATGAAATATGACTAGAATTTCATCTAGTTTAATAATATCCAACTTTCAATCATGTTTAAAATGTTTCAACTGCTGTTTGCATTTATTTGCTCCTATGCCATGTCAAAATGATTTAATTCAAAACTAAATAACTGTAGCTCCAAACCTAACAAACTTTATACGTAAATGGGGTAGAAAAATGTCTAGTTTAACATGGTGGCATTACTTTGCATGTTTAACAACTCTAAAATATGGTTTAGGGCACAACAGTACCAAATCCATAAATTGCATATGAGGATTTTCTGGAATTGTTGTTTGTTGTTTCCGGCCTCATTTAAACTTGCCTAGTTAGGTAGTATTATTATGCTTCACCTCTTGCCATGCTAACCAACATTTAATATTGTTGAGTACCTAAACGGCAGAGAACTAAATAATTTTTGTGGTGTTTCTTCAATATGCAACGGAGTTGCATATTGAGCTCCATTTAATTTGTAGGATTGTTTGTGCACTTTGCCATGCCATGCTTCATTAAACCGGACATGCATCATACTTGGTTGTGCATCATGCCATGTTATGCTTGGTGGTTTGCTATGTTGTTTGCTTATTTCTGGTGTTGCTTCTTCGGGTTAGTTCCGATAACGTCGCGTTTGTGAGGATCCGTTCGACTACGTGCGTTTTTCTTCTTCATGGACTCATTCTTCTTCCTTGCGGGATCTCAGGCAAGATGACCATACCCTCGACATCACTTCTATCTTTGCTTGCTAGTTGCTTGCTCTATTGCTATGCCGCGCTACCTACCACTTGCGATATGATGCCTCCCATATTACATTGTCAAGCCTCTAACCCACCTTTCCTAGCAAACCGTTGTTTGGGTATGTTACCGCTTTGCTCAGCCCCTCTTATAGCGTTGCTAGTTGCAGGTGAAGCTAAAGTTTGTTCCTTGTTGGAACATGGATATTGTTGGGATATCAAAATATCTATTATGTTAATTAATGCATCTATATACTTGGTAAAGGGTGGAAGGCTCGGCCTTATGCCTGGTGTTTTGTTCCACTCTTGCCGCCCTAGTTTCCATCATACCGGTGTTATGTTCCTTGATTTTGTGTTCCTTATGCGTTTGGGTTATAATGGGAACCCCTTGACAGTTCGCCTTGAATAAAACTCCTCCAGCAAGGCCCAACCTTGATTTTACCATTTGCCACCTAAGCCTTTTTACCTCGGGTTTCCGGAGCCCGAGGGTCATCTTTATTTTAACCCCCACCCCCCTGGGCCAGTGCTCCTCTGAGTGTTGGTCCAAACTAGAGCCCCTTGCAGCGCCACCTCGGGAAACTTGAGGGTTGGTTTTAGTTGTACGGATTTCTCATCCGGAGTGCCCTGAGAACGAGATATGTGCAGCTCCTATCGGGATTTGTTGGCACATTCGGGCGGCTTTGCTAGTCTTGTTTTACCATTGTCGAATGTCTTGTAACCGGGATTCCGAGTCTGATCGGGTCGTCCTGGGAGAAGGAATATCCTTCGTTGACCGCGAGAGCTTGTGATGGGCTAAGTTGGGACACCCCTGCAGGGTTTTGAACTTTTGAAAGCCATGCCCGCGGTTATGGGTAGATTGGAATTTTTAATGTCTGGTTGTAGAGAACTTGACACTTAATCTAATAAAAAAATGCATCAACCGCGTGTGTAGCCGTGATGGTCTCTTTCCAGCGGAGTCTGGGAAGTGAACACGGTTCTTGTGTTATGCTTGAACGTATGTAGTTTCAGGATCACTTCTTGATCACTTCTAGTTCACGACCGTTGCATTGCTTCTCTTCTCGCTCTTATTTGCGTAAGTTAGCCACCATATATGCTAGTGCTTGCTGCAACTCCACCTCACTACCCTTTCCTACTCATAAGCTTAAATAGTCTTGATCTCGCGGGTGTGAGATTGCTGAGTCCCCGTGGCTCACATATACTTCCAAACAGCTGCAGGTGCCGATGATACCAGTGCAGGTGACGCAACCGAGCTCAAGTGGGAGCCCGATGAAGATCTTGTTCGTTGTGTTGTTTCGTTTCATGTTGATCAGTAGTGGAGCCCAGTCGGGGCGATCGGGGATCTAGCATTAGGGGTTGTCTTTCTTTATTTGGTTCCGTAATCGGACCTTGATTGTATTCTGAATGATGTAATGCTATATTTATGTATTGTATGAAGTGGCGATTGTAAGCCAACTCTTTATCCCTTTCTTATTCAGTACATGGGATGTGTAAAGATTACCCCTCTTGCGACATGCCTACTATGTGGTTATGCGTCTAAGTCGTGCTTCGACACGTGGGAGATATAGCCGCATCGTGGGTGTAACAAGTTGGTAATCAGAGCCTTCCCCGACTTAGGAGCCCCCTGCTTGATCAAATCACTGACGTTGTTGAGTCTAGAAGAAAGTTTTGAGTCTTATAGGATTATATATATTGGAGAGTAGGATTCTTTTTACTCCTCAGTTCCTTCGTCGCTCTGGTGAGGCCTCCTGACATAGAAGTTTTGACTCTCCTCTCCTCAAATTTCACTAAAAAAAATTAGGATCACGCGGGTATCCTGGAATCGTTCCAATGGTTTTGTGACGAGAACACCGTTCTTCGTGCCTCCTGACATTTAGGGGTTGTGGCAGTGTCCCGGGGAGTTGAGCTCCGAGGTGTTGTCGTCACAATTTTATCGTTGCGGTTCTGGAATACCCGAGTTTCACCGACATCGAAAATCTCTTTTATGCAGTTGTTGGTGAGATAACCTCGACGCCACCCATTACTGGGGTGGGAGTTCGGGAGTATTGCCATAACTCGTATAATGGATGCTTTTTGAAGGTGGAGGTACATGATTTCCGAAGGTTTCTTGGTTATGTGTTGAAGGATGGATACAGCTGGATGTAGAATTCGCTAGTTTTGGGTGAGATATTATGCTTCCCCTGTATCCCCAACACTTGATTGCATAACCAGTAAGTTTCGGGAGTTTATAAGTGGGAATTCAAGTAGGGCCTAGAACATCCTTCTGATAGACACATGATATGATATGGGATCTATCATATGTTTGTTCTGGCTTATTCTGCAAGCCAATCCTTTGTTTTGTTTTCAGTTGTGGTATTCGAGTTGCTTCGAAGTCAAATGTTGATTCCATGCCTCTTTTTAAGCGGTGTTCTCATATTTCTATGTGAGTACTAACCCTTCATGATAATCGAGAATGTCATGTCAATCCTTTTCCACCGGCGTGTTTCTCTTCAAGTGGATCCGATCATTTCAACATCTGCAAGATCACCTCTCGGTTTTTCCCCCAATGTTGTTTGTTTCATCTGTCCCCAAGTTGCCTTTGTTTTCCCACCCTCCCACCCTTGTTTCTTCAAGGACTCAGATTTCTTAATCATGTATCCTTTCATTGATGGGAAGTCTCTCCATTCTTTTCCGTCAATGTTCTTATCCGGTGATTATCAGGAAGATACTAAGGAAGCTTCAAGTTAATTATCCTTTGTTCTTTTTCTTCTCCGGTGGATTCAAGTCAAGCCTTGTCGATCACATCCTTTTCCTCGTTTCAAATGTTTCTCCCATGCCGATGCACCTCATAATCATTCCATGCTCGCTATTCTATTGTTCCGAAGTGCTGAAGATATCTCAGAAGGCTCTTCTTTTCATTCAAGATCCGCTCAACCTATTTCGAGGTTGTTTTCTCATTCAAAACATTTAATTTAACCGGTGCAATATCTCTCTTCAAATCATTTCAACGGTGTTTCTCTTGAGTGGGCCCTAACCCACAGGTCTTTTCCCAGGATCTTACCTGACTCTTCTATTTTCCCGGAGTTACTCTCAAATTCTTCTCCAAGTTTGACGTAAGAATGAATTATCATCATTCATTTTTTCTCCAAGATCTTTCAAATTCTTTTCATCATTGGCTCAACTTCTTCATTATTCATTCTCCTGGAGTATCTCAACAATTCATGGTGGTGTTTCTCGTCATCATTCTCGGATTTTGAAGACCGAAGAAGAGTGTTTCCTCTAAACCTTCATCCGTTCTCTCAGAGATTCATGGTTCTAGGTTGATGCTATCCTCTCATAATTGTTTTCGGTTGTGAGAATTCTTTTCACCCATCCGGAGCAATTCATGAGCCTATTCAGTTTGATTCTCCGAAGACCATCATTTCGGGTTTATTCATTCTTAGCTTTCAGCTCTCGTTCTCGAATTCTTTTGGTGCATCATGTAAGTATTATCTAATCAGCTCATGATCTCTTCATTCTCTTGTATCTAAATTTCCCCAAGTATCTTCATTCATTTTCCAATTCTTCCCGGTGAATTGTGCTTTTGCTACTTTCTTTTTCAATTCTTACGGTGGTTCGTTCAACATTTCTTTGCCATGGTTATCATATCAATTTATTCGTTTTTTTCAATCCTACCGGTGGATTGGTGAAGACCTTCTCAAGTTTGCGCTATATCTACCTTAATCCTTTCTACAAGAGTAAGTTGTATGCAATCCATTGCTTGTCATCAATTTAATTGGTGAAGGATAAGCATAATGTAATTCTTATTCTTGTTTCATCCAAGTGATTAATTCCTTATTCCGGAGGTTCATCAAAATTCTTGATTTCTTTTGTTCATCTTTCTTCCGGGAGATCCAAACTCTGTCAATTATATCATCACGAAGATCCTTCTAAATCATCGCAAGTCTTCACCTTGTGTTTTCTACTTCTCTTTCCTTTATTTTTATCATCCTTTTGTTACCAGAGTTCTTCATGGAGGCTCTACATGTTGGTTCATCAAGGACGTAATTCCTTCTCGAAGTGTTCATCAAGATTCTTTTCATAGGAGTTCAAGTATTCTTCATTTTGCGTCCGGAAGTGCAGTTCTTCCTATCTTATCTTTTGAGGTGGTGTTATGTCATTCTTGATAATTTCCCGTCGTGTTTCATGATTCACAAGGTGTCAAGAATGAGGTAGTTTAAATCCATTAATCTCTTCATTGGAGTTATCTTGGGTTATATTTCACCTAAAGCTTTCCCTAAGGATTCTTGTTATTTATGGTGCTTATAAATTACCCAAGTTCTTCTTTTATCCTCCCGGTGAAATAGTTTCTCGTCTCCTTGTTCATATTAATTCAAATCCATTCTTTCCGTTAGTGGCAGAATTTCAACTCATAATTTTGAGATGTCTTCCATAAGCCCACATAAAGCTTATCCTTTCGTTGTTGATAATCCAACAACTCCATTTGAGAATATGTTGTAAGCATGCTCTCACAAGATCTTGTTTCCCTCCGTTCATTTCATTCCATTCTCTTTTTCTTCCGGAAGCGTTGTGATGTTGCTCTTTTCTCTCATCATCTCGAATGGTGAGGATCGTGTTCTTTTCATGCTTATCCATTTAACCGGAGTGTTGTGCCCTCTGCTCAAGTTCTTTTCATCTTATCAAGTTTCATATCACTTTTCAACCGGAGTGCTGCCCGAATTTCTTCGTCCTTGTTCCTCTTTTCTAACGGAGTGTTTTCAACTTTGTTCATCTCCGTTGTATAATTTTCTCAAAATTGTTTAATATCTCAAGGTTCTTTGGTTTCACTCGTTTGTACAAGAAGCAACTTTGTTTTACCTATTCCTCTTCCGTTTTCTCTCCGGTGCCATCCTAGATCTCGGGACGAGATCCTCTTGTAGTGGTGGAGTGTTGTAATGGCCCGAGACCATTGCGCCAGGTGTCTTCCAGTTATTCGTTGTCACTGCCATGTCATTTGCTTGCGTGTTGCATCTTTCCATGTCATCATGTGCATTGCATCGTCATGTTTTTCAAAATTTGCATTCGTCCGGGTTTCTGAGTTCTTTCCGTTGCCCATTCTGAGCACGGACACACTTGCACGTGCCCGCGACATGTTCGAAATATTATTTTATAAGTGGCCAGGAAATGTTCTCGGAATGGGTTGAAAGCTGGCGTGCGGTGTTGTTTTGTTGTCAGTAGACCGACTGCCAAGTTTCATCACATTCGTAGTCCGTTTGACGCCCCAACGGATAAGTATAGCGGCATTATAGCCGGTCTAACGTCGGATGTCTTCGGTTTCCGGAAACTGCCGCCGGGTCTCTCTCTCTCTCTCTCTTCTCTCCTCTCAGCCTGAGGCCTTCTGCACAGACCACTACCCCACCTAGGCCCAACCAACCTCCCGTCTCGACTAGTGCGTCAGATCGCGATCGGAGGGCCCAAAACCCCTCCTAATCCCCCTAACCCTAAACCTTCCCTATATATAGACCCCCTCCTGCCATTTTGGGCAACCTAGACCCCTCCACCTACCTCTAGCCGCCTCCCCCTCAAAATCCATACCTCCCCAATCATCAGCGCCGCCACTTGGCTTCCATTTCCGCACCTCCCTAGCCGCCGGCTGCCACTTGGCGCCATCTGAGTGGCCGCGCCGCCACCCAGCGCCTCCGCAGCCAACGCCGCGCCTCCACGTCGCCCTGGCCTACCCGCACCGCCGCAGCCCGCGCGAGGCCTGCGAAACCCAAATTGGGGCCCGCCCGGGGCGGATCTGGGCCCCAGTGCCCGCGTGTGCTCCACCCGCTCACTACCGCTCCTCCCGAGCTCCGCCGCCGCCTTGGTCCTCGCCGGGCCGCTCCGTCATAGCATCAGCCAGCCGCGCCGGCGTGCGCCTCGCCGTCGGTGAGCGCCAGGCCAGTCCTGTCGCCCCGCCTCTCTGCTTCCTTCTCCTCCTTCGGCCTCCCTCCCTAAACTCTCTCTCGCGCGCGCGCGTAGGAGAGATCACCATCGCCGAAGTCGCCCATTCTACCGTCGTCGAGGGCGTTTCCGGCCTCCTCGCCCTGAAACGTCGTCGGATCCGGGACCCCCTTGCCAGTATCTGCCCGTTCCCGACCTCGCTGACCGCGCCTGTCATTGTTTCCCCATGCACCGCTCTTGCCGGAGTTCGGCCGCTGCCGCCGTGGCTCTCCGTTGACCGCGCCCTCATCGACCGCGTGTGCCTGGGCCGCGTCTTGCATCCGCGCAGGCCCAGCCGACCCAGATTCTCCTCCACCAACCGGGCCTTGGCCCAGGGTGAGCACCCGCCCTCTGAATGCCCCTGTTGGGCCAACTGGATTTCGGCCCACGGCATGTTTTTTTCCCGTTCTACGATTTGTCCTTTTTTCCAGAGTTAACTATTTTGCAGAAAACACCCTAGTCTTCATGCATATAATAACTCATTAACCGAGCATCGAATTAAAATGATTTATATATGAAATATGAGTAGAATTTCATCTAGTTTAATAATATCCAACTTTCAATCATGTTTAAAATGTTTAAACTGCTGTTTGCATTTATTTGCTCCTATGCCATGTCAAAATGACTTGTTTCATAACTAAATAATCGTAGCTCCAAACCTAACAAACTTTATATACAAATGGAGTAGAAAAATGTCTAGTTTAACATGGTGGCATTACTTTGCATGTTTAAAAACTCTAAAATATGGTTTAGGGCAGAACAGTACCAAATCCATAAATTGCATATGAGGATTTTCCAGAATTGTTGTTTGTTGTTTCCGGCCTCATTTAAACTTGCCTAGTTAGGTAGTTTTATTATGCTTCACCTCTTGCCATGCTAACCAACATTTAATATTGTTGAGTACCTAAACGGGAGAGAACTAAATAATTGTTGTGGTGTTTCGTCACTATGCAGCGGAGTTGCATATTGAGCTCCATTTAATTTGTAGGATTGTATGTGCACTTTTCCATGCCATGCTTCATTAAACCGGACATGCATCATACTTGGTTGTGCATCATGCCATGTTATGCTTGGTGGTTTACTATGTTGTTTGCTTCTTTCCGGTCTTGCTTCTTCGACTTAGTTCCGATAACGTCGCGTTTGTGAGGATCCGTTCGACTACGTCCGTTTGTCTTCTACATGGACTCGTTCTTCTTCCTTGCGGGATCTCAGGCAAGATGACCATACACTCGAAATCACTTCTTTCTTTGCTTGCTAGTTGCTCGCTCTATTTCTATGCCGTGGTACCTACCACTTATGATATCATGCCTCCCATATTGCCATGTCAAGCCTCTAACCCACCTTTCCTAGCAAACCGTTGTTTGGCTATGTTACCGCTTTGCTCAGCCCCTCTTATAGCGTTGCTTGTTGGAACATGGACATTGTTGGCATATCACAATATCTGTTATGTTAATTAATGCATCTATATACTTGGTAAAGGGTGGAAGGCTCGGCCTTATGCCTGGTGTTTTGTTCCACTCTTGCCGCCCTGGTTTCCGTCATACCGGTGTTATGTAACTTGATTTTGCGTTCCTTACGTGGTTGGGTTATAATGGGAACCCCTTGACAGTTCGCCTTGAATAAAACTCCTCCAGCAAGGCCCAACCTTGGTTTTACTATTTGCCACCTAAGCCTTTTTCCCTCGGGTTTCCGGAGCCCGAGGGTCATCTTTATTTTAACCCCCCGGGGTTAGTGCTCCTCCGAGTGTTGGTCCAAACTAGAGCCCCTTGCAGCGCCAGCTCGGGAAACTTGAGGGTTGGTTTTAGTTGTACGGATTGCTCATCCGGTGTGCCCTGAGAACGAGATATGTGCAGCTCCTATCGGGATTTGTCGGCACATTCGGGCGGCTTTGCTAGTCTTGTTTTACCATTGTAGAAATGTCTTGTAACCGGGATTCCGAGTCTGATCGGGTCGTCCTGGGAGAAGGAATATCCTTCATTGACCGTGAGAGGTTGTGATGGGCTAAGTTGGGACACCCCTGCAGGGTTTTGAACTTTTGAAAGTCGTGCCCACGGTTATGGGCAGATGGGAATTTGTTAATGTCCGGTTGTAGAGAACTTGACACTTAATCTAATAAAAAATGCATCAACCGCGTGTGTCGCCGTGATGGTCTCTTTCCGACGGAGTCTGGGAAGTGAACACGGTTCTTGTGTTATGCTTGAACGTAAGTAGCTTCAGGATCACTTCTTGATCACTTCTAGTTCACGACCATTGCATTGCTTCTCTTCTCGCTCTTATTTGCGTAACTTAGCCACCATATATGCTAGTGCTTGCTGCAGCTCCACCTCACTACCCTTTCCTACCCATAAGCTTAAATAGTCTTGATATCGCGGGTGTGAGATTGCTGAGTCCTCGTGGCTCACAGATACTTCCAAATAGTTGCAGGTGCCGATGATACCAGTGTAGGTGACGCAACCGAGCTCAAGTGGGAGCCTGATGAAGATCTTGTTCGTTGTGTTGTTTCGTTTCCTGTTGATCAGTAGTGGAGCCCAGTCGGGGTGATCGGGGATCTAGCATTAGGGGTTGTCTTTCTTTATTTGGTTCCATAGTCGGACCTTGATTGTATTCTGGATGATGTAATTTTATATTTATGTATTATGTGAAGTGGCGAGTGTAAGCCAACTCTTTATCCCTTTCAGATTCAGTACATGGGATGTGTAAAGATTACCCCTCTTGCGACATGCCTACTATGCGGTTATGCCTCTAAGTCATGCTCCGACACGTGAGAGATATAGCCGCATCGTGGGTGTAACACGCACTTCCTGCCCGAAGCGGTCAGTGCCACTCCAAAGAATCGGTGCCGCATTCATGACCAAGCAGAGCAGACGAGACCTCTCACTGGCGCCTGCGCTGAAGGGAGAAGCGGATTCAAGAGTGATGGTTGCTTCGTCTGTCCAACTTGCTCCTGGGTCTATGTGATTTGACGGCTCATTGGTCATTATTACTGAGGTGGTACGACTATTGGATATCCCATGCTTTCGGTGAAAGGAGGTAGTACTAGATTACAATTTTCTCCATTCTTACAGCAGAGAAGTGCGAAAGCAGTGAAAACACCCAGGCTCAGTGATTACATGGCCCATCTCACACTATCACCATATTTTCGAGGCACCGTGCGACGCCTAACTATTTACGTCGTACTGTACTAGTATAGTACGTACTATAATTTCTCAGCGAGATAAATTTGTACAATGCTATGAAGCTTCCAGTTTCTGTTTCTTGTATCTTGCGTCCAAGGTTGCTCGTTGCAACATTTCATCAAATACAAAGGAGACTAGCATGCATGTTATTGCATCTCAATGATTGACAAATCCTAACCAATATGTACTCCCTATGTTCCAAAATAAGTGTCTCAACTTTATGCAAACTTTAGTACAAAGTTGTACTACTACTAAAGATGAAACTTATTTTGGAACAGAGACAGCTAAAGAAAAAAACGATCCATGCAGTCCCTATCCCTATCCCTTGAACCGTAAACCCCAACCAGGCTTTAATTTGCTGGCAACGTTGGAGCTTCCGAAGAAATGAAGTTTGCAACCCTTTGACCATCGGATCATTTTGTGCAGTTTCACCAAAATTGAGATGAGCATCCCTGTGGAAAACAAATTGAAGAAGCGTGATTAGAATAAGATTACTAGGACTAGTTGATGAGCATCCCTATGGGTGTGTTTAGATTACTACCAAAGGTAACCATACCAAAAATTTGGCTGGCCCATATGATTTGGTGGTTCTTTGGATTGTTCCCAAAATATTGGCTGCCCAACTTAACCATGGCGTCCCTCTGTGTAAATTCCGCCAACACGCGGGTGAGACGAGGGCGAGCAAAAGCATGGCCAAAAAATTGGCCTCGTGAGTGGAGTCCTTTCTTGGTGGGCCCTACATGCGATAAGAGAGATACTCAGTTTGATTTTTTGAAGGGATGCAATACAACGATAGGATAGAACTGATTCTGATAGTTGTAACAAATCACAGGGCACCAGTGCTCCTCACTCAAAAAATGTGGGTCTGGGTGATTAGAAACTGCATGCAACTTATCTTAAATGAAGTATCTACATTATGGTGTTGTACAAATTAACCGCTCCAAGAGCTGGCATGTTGTTCTTTTAGGGAATTTTTTTTCCTCGTTGATTGCATTTTTTCTCGATTTTAAAAATTACATGCAGCTAAATATTTTTGAAATACTAGTATAATCATTATGTTAGTTGGTCACAAACCAAACAAAGGTCTCTTTTGCCTAAAATTTGGTGCATGTAATGGCCACAATCCAAACGACAACAACTTGCCAAAAAATTTGTCATGCCCTTGCATTGGTCATGCCAAAATTTTGGTGGGGCTAGTTGGGGTTAAACCAAATAGCCCCATAAACTCATAAGAAATATAGTACATAGAAGCTAGTAGAGGTATGTGCGGGGCAAAGAAGTAGATAAATATCCACATCGAGTGATGTGGGCAGCTCGAGCAGTGGTGCAAGCCGGTTGTAAAGGAAGTTCTACCAGAGGGATGTCAGGACGTAGCTCAACCTAGAGGAGGGCGGTGGGAGGCGGTTGTCGGTGTCAAAACCGGTAGATCTCTGGTGGGGGGTCCCAAACTGTGTGTCTAAGGATCAACGATAATAGGAGGCAAGGGACACGATGTTTACCCAGGTTTGGGCCCTCTTGATGGAGGTAAAACCCTACGTCCTGCTTGATTGACTTTGATGAGTATAGGGGTTACAAGAGTTGATCTACCACGAGATCATAATGGGTAAACCCTTGATGTCTAGCCTATATGATTATGACTGCATCTATGGACTAAACCCTCCGGTTTATATAGATACTAGAGGGGTCTAGGCTTTGTATAGAGTCGGTTTACAGAGAAAGGAATCTTCATATCCGAACACCAAGCTTGCCTTCCACGCCAAGGAGAGTCCCATCCGGACACGGGGGAAGCCTTCTATCTTGTATCTTCACAGCCCACCAGTCCGGCCCACGTCACATAGCTCGGACGCCTGGGGAGCCCCTAATCCAGGACTCCCTTAGTAGCCCCTGAACCAGGCTTCAATGACGATGTGTCCGGCGTGCAGATTGTCTTCGGCATTGCAAGGTGGGTTCCTCCTTCGAATACCCCAAAGAACTATATCCGGCTCTGTACAATAGTTGCAACCCTGGGCCTCGAGGGAAAAGCACTTTAAACAAAAATACATTATGTCTTCTGACAACTTTTTCAGCGAGGTATTGTGTTCCAGCCTTACTATTATTTCGAACTGTTTTCCAACCTCCTGTTTTGCGTTTCGAGACGCAGTATTCATTGGCACGTCTTGTCAAAGCAGAGATCGTGTCCCCTTATTGCGGGATTCTCATCAATAAGGATTTGGGTAATCCAACCGTGCCACTCACATGACCCTTGGGGAGTAGGCGAGTTTTAAGCCTCGTGGGGGGACGCTTGATATTCGCTGTCTTTATGAGGAGACAAGGATCCACCTTTTTATCCCATGCCTTCTTCCTCCACGGCCCATCTACTCTCGAGTTTCAGCGCCCAAGACTCAACCCTTTCTGTCCCCAACAAACGCTCCAACCATGTCCGGATCTGGAGCACAGGGCAAATGGATGGCCTCCTCCATCATGGAGGAGCACATCAAAGAACTCTGGGAGGCAGGGTATTTAGCCAAGGAAATCGCCCATTGGCTCCCTGCCAAAAAGCAGATCATTCCCACACTAGAGCCCAATGAGAGGGTAGTATTCATTCCCCACTTCCTTCGCGGGATAGGGTTTCCTGTCCACCCCTTCATTCGCGGACTCATGTACTACTACGGGCTAGATTTCCATGATCTGGCCCCAAATTCATTCATCAACATCTCGGCATTCATCGTCGTGTGTGAGGTGTTCCTCCGCATCCCCCCCAACTTCGTCCTATGGCTCAAGGTATTCAATGTGAAGCCGAAGGTGGTCGAGGGTCAACACGCGGAGTGCGGCGGCGCCATGGTGAGTGATACATCAATTTTGCATCATGCTTCTATATCAATATTTATTGCATTATTGGCTGTTATTACACATTATGTCACAATATTTATGCCTATTCTCTCTTATATTACAAGGTTTACATGAAGAGGGGGAATGCCGGCAGCTGGAATTCTTGGCTGGAAAAGGAGCAAATATTAGAGACCTATTCTGCACATCTCCAAAAGTCCTGAAACTCCACGGGAGCAGTTTTTAGAATATATAAAAAATATTGGGTGAAAGAAGTACCAGAGGGGGGCCACCCACCAGCCACGAGGGTGGGTGGCGTGCCCTACCCCCCTGGGCGCCCCTTGCCTCGTGGGCCCCCTGGTGGCCCTACGATGCCCATCTTTGGCTATATGGAGTCTTTCGTCCGAGAAAAAATCATAAGCAAGCTTTCGGGAAGAAACTCCGCAGACACAAGGCGGAACCTTGGCGGAACCAATCTAGGGCTCTAGCGGAGCTGTTCTGCCGGGGAAAGTTCCCCCCGGGAGGGGGAAATCATCGCCATCATCATCACCAACGGTCCTCTCATCGGGAGGGGGTCAATCTCCATCAACATCTTCACCAGCACCATCTCATCTCAAACCCTAGTTCATCTCTTGTATCCAATCTTTGTATCCAAACCTCAGATTGGTACCTGTGGGTTGCTAGTAGTGTTGATTACTCCTTGTAGTTGATGCTAGTTGGTTTACTTGGTGGAAGATCATATGTTCAGATCCACTATGCATATTAATACCCCTTTCATTATGAACATGAATATGCTTTGTGAGTAGTTACATGTGTTCCTGAGGACATGGGAGATGTCTTGCTATTAGTAGTCATGTGAATTTGGTATTCGTTCGATATTTTGATGAGATGTATGTTGTCATCCCTCTAGTGGTGTCATGTGAAGGTCGACTACATGACACTTCACCATTGTTTGGGCCTGGAGGGAGGCATTGGGAAGTAATAATTAGATGATGGGTTGCTAGAGTGACAGAAGCTTAAACCCTAGTTTATGTGTTGCTTCGTAAGGGACTGATTTGGATCCATATGTTTCATGCTATGCTTAGGTTTACCTTAATACTTCTGTTGTAGTTGCGGATGCTTGCAATGGGGGTTAATCATAAGTGGGATGTTTGTCCAAGTAAGGACAGCACCCAAGAACCGGTCCACCCACATATCAAATTATCAAAGTACCGAACACGAATCATATGAACGTGATGAAAACTAGCTTGACGATAATTCCCATGTGTCCTCGGGAGCGCTTTCCTTCATATAAGAGTTTGTCCAGGCTTGTCCTTTGCTACAAAAAGGATTGCGCCATCTTGGTGCACCTTATTTACTTTTATTACTTGCTACTCGTTACAAATTACCTTATCACAAAACTATCTGTTACCGATAATTTCAGTGCTTGCAGAGAATAGCTTACTGAAAACTGCTTATCATTTCCTTCTGCTCCTCGTTGGGTTCGACACTCTTACTTATCAAAAAGCTACGATAGATCCCCTAAACTTGTGGGTCATCAGTGAGCAAGCTCCCTAACGTCACCTGGCCCAAGGGGTCCTTCATAGAAACCGTAAAGGGGTGGCAACATGAGTGGTTCTACGTTACGCAACTTCGCGACGCCTCATGGGCCGCCACTCATGAGTTCAAAACCGGTCCGCCAATGCATCTCACATCCTAGCTCAAGAAGGGCCTAGATTGGGCATCACCCGACGAGGTGATGATGCTGCAAAAGCGCGTCTAGAGCATGGTGGACAAGAACACCAGCCTCGCCAGCATGATCCAGGTGATGCTATTTCACTGGATTCTCCCCTGCCAACGCCGGACATCCCATATGTGGGAGTTCGATCCGGCAAGTCCTTGGACCTTATAGCGGTTCTTCGGCACGAAGCACAAAGATATATGAAAACTGTTGTTCAAGGCCCAAAAGTCATGGCCGCCAACGGCCGAAGACCTCGGCCATGACTGCGCTCACCCAGCCACTCCAGTAAGTTTTTTGGATTTCTAATCATATCCTTGATTTGTAGATCCAAGGAGTAAGTTTAACCCCTCCCCTTGTCTCCTAAGGCTGGAAGAAGGTAGAGTGGATCAGGTGTCCGGCTCCCCTGCCCGAAGACCCAGCTATTCCTCTTCCGACGCAGATGCTGGTTACGGCGCCGTACTAGGCACCGAAAAAGAAGGCCAAGAAGAAGGGCAAGGAGGCCCGGAGTGGCCTTCGCCAAAAAGGTGCTTCAGACATATCATCCGAAGACACTAAAACTCTCTCCTCCCAGGATGAAGACGAGGAGGAAGAGGAGGAGCACAATTCTCGCCCCAAGGGGGGAAAGAAGAAATGACGAGCTTCCACAGATCTAGAGGCGGAAGCATCCAAGAAGGGGAAACTCTCCCTTTCAGATGATTCGGAATCGCACGCCGAAGCCGTCCCCGAATGGAACCCCAGGTCGAAGCCTTCGGTCGAATCGTATGTTTTTAAGGATAATGTATGTATCCGGCTTTATGCCTTGTGATTCTAACACACATAATCATGTGTTGCGGTCCGCCCGCGATCTCCCGTGGCGATCATTGTCCGCTGGGTATTCACTAGGTTCTGACATGATGGCGAGCGAGTCGCCTCCACTGGCCTCTCCACCCACTGCTACGGACAACACCAAAGTATTGTCCCGAAGGGCCTCTCCAGAACACGGAGAGGTGCAGGAAGCCATCAAGGTGGCGTCAGAGGGCAATACCTCTGCAGCTGAAAACATGGGGAGCAAACCCCCATGGAGACTGGCAATGGGGGATTCGGCCCCCAACCAAATATCATTCCGGTGGCCACTCTCAGGCGAGCAGCCTCCTTCGAAAGAAGGGGGTGCGTCGACTCCTCCAGCGATCTTTGTCAATCCGGAGGCGCTGGACACTCTGATGGAAGTGCTTCAAAGAGCCTCCACCATTGAAGAGCATCGTACCCTTATGGATGCAGTGGCTGAAAAGGTTCAGTCCACTTAGAGCGGATTGAATGAGGCCTATACAAGCCTTGTGACAGGCTTTGAGGTACGTGGTTTAAATAAATGGAATGCCTTGTATAGTCAGTAGCCCCTGAGACTCCGTTCGGCGTTCGTGAAGAAAAAGCCGAACAGAGGATCGAATATTTCGCAGGAGATTAACATAAATGTGTATTTGAAAAAATAGGCATCGAAGTTGGCAACAGCCGCCCATGCCGATGAAGTTTCTGAACTAAAGCGGTGGCTGGAGCGGCCCAATGAAGAGCTCATTCGCACGAACAGACTGTTGGCGGAGAAGCAAGGTATGCGATTCACATTTGACATGATATGGCTTGTTGTTATGCTATATTGCTGAGTTTTGTAATTATGCTCATAGTTGACGCATCTGAGGTCGAGACCCTCAAGAACACGCTGGCCGAGGCCAAGAAGGAGGTGGAGGGGGAACGAGCCGCCCACCAAAAGCATGAATCACGGGTGGAGGAAGTTCAACAAGAGCTCAAGGATGCCATAGGCAAATGTGAGTCTATAGAGCACAAGCTTTCGGATCGAGATTCCGAACTTGCTGAGGCCCTCAAGAGTGTGAAGGCAACCCAGGTTGAAGCCCAAGGCGCGTGCCGGGAGATCCAAGAAGCAAAGCAGATCGCGGTGGGTAAGGCTTTTAACATGCAAAGCAAATTTGTTAGGAGGAGGTACATATTACCGACCTGCGTTTGGAGCTCTCCAGGGGCGTTTGTGGATCTACCCCGGAGCATTGCCAATGTTGCGGAGTTCTTCCGAGCCGAAGGGGGGAGTTCAATGGAGAAGCTGTTCTGGTTGTAGTACCTTGCACCAGAGCATCCGGTGCCCTTAAGTGATCAGCTGAAACAACTGACCGAGCTGCATAGGGTGGCCGAAGTGGCCATGAAGGATGTTACAGTCCGACTTTGGCCAGCCGAAACCATACCCGGCAGTTACTTCGGGCTCGTGAAGCGGCTCGTCAGCGCCTGCCCCCGGCTTGATGTCATAAAGCGGCCTGCCTTTATGAAAGGTGCCCGGATGGCCTTCGCCCAAGTCAAGGTGCAGTGGGCGAACATGAACGATGTTAAGCTGGCAACCAAGGGACCGCCTGCGGGAAAAGAGCACCGCATGCATCAGCGGTATTTCGATGAAGCCTTGGAGGGTTCCCGCATTTTAGAGGGCCAGTGTTCAAAGGACACTATTTTCAAATGAATGTGCCTATAATGCCCATACTTTGTATTACAAAACAAGGCTTATGTGTAATGTGTTGCTTGTTCTTTCCTCTTGTGCGGTCGTTTACGGTATCTGAGAGTTGGCCAGTCGTCGGCTTCAGCCCCGACGTAGGTAGTACGGGGGTGTTCGGAATGGCACCTAGACACACTTGACCCAACTCGTGTAGTCCTTGAAGGAGGTGTCAGTGCGGCGAACCAGGCAATCAGACTATGTGGCTTTATCGCTCTCACTTAGTGATACGTCTCCAATGTATCTATAATTTGATTGTTCCATGCTATTATATTATCAACCTTGGATGCTTTGTATGCATTTATATGCTATTTTATATGATTTTTGGGACTAACCTATTAACCTCGAGCCCAGTGCCCGTTTCTGTTTTTCTTTGTTTTTGAGTATCACAGAAAAGGAAAACCAAACGGAGTCCAATTGACCTGAAACTTCACGGAACTTGCTTTTGCACCAGAAGAAGGACATGGAGTAAAAGAGTTGGGCCAGAAGAGTCCCGGGCTGCCCACGAGGGTGGGGGCGCGCCCACCCCCTGGGCGCGCCTCCCTACCTCGTGGACAGCCCGGACACCCCCCTGACTTGTTCTCGACGCCAAAACCTCTTATATATACTGAAACTTCCAGAAATAAACCTAGATCGGGAGTTCCGCCACCAGAAGCCTCCGTAGCCACCAAAAACCAATCTAGACCCATTTCGGCACCCTGCCAGAGGGGCGATCACTAGTAGAAAAAGGGCCTTTAGTCCCGGTTCATAAGGGCCTTTAGTCCCGGTTCTGAAACCGGGACTAAAATGTCGGTACTAATGCCTCTCCCTTTAGTACAATTTCAATCCAGAACCGGGACTAAAGGGCGCGGCCACGTGGAGCTCCACCTTTAGTCCCGGTTGGTAACACCAACCGGGACTAAAGGAAATTTTATGATTTTTTTTTTGAAAAAAAATTTTGAATTTTTTTTTGAAATTTTTTTATTTTCAAATTTCTGGATTATTTTAACCTCTAGTCTGTAATCACCACCCCTCGTCACTTCTCAATTTATCCTCTAATCACCCCTCATCATTCCAAATCATTTAACTTCCCGAACGGTCACCCATCCTCCCACTCCCCCAGCCTAAGCACGCTTAACTTCCGGGTTCTATTCTCCCTCGTTCCAACTCTGCACTTGTTGTTTTCCAGACAATACTAAGATGTCAATCCTATTAACCTTCAGGAATTTTTCTTGAGCATGAAGTGACACATTTCATAGTTTTATTTTGAAACTATTGTTTTAAAAAACAATAATTATTTAGTAACACTAATATTTCTTGAATAATTAGTTTGACCATTGTTTGACCATAGTTTGACCACACTTTGACCAGATTTGACCAAAATTGAAATAACTGAAATAATTATTTAGTAACACCAATATTCTAGAATAATTAGTTTGACCATTGTTTGACCATAGTTTGCCCACTGTTTGAATTTTTTTCGATTTTTTTCACTCTAGATCTTAAAAGACCCATAACTTTTTTTCTATTAGGTTTTTGAGGATTTTGAAAATGTTTAACGGGGTTCCCCCCGTTAAATTTGGATGTAACTTTTTGAGTAGATGATTTTTCATATAAAAAACTTTTTCATCCGAGTTAGTATGCAAAAGTTATGCCCATTTTTACAAATTTCAGAGAGATTTTGCAAATAAAGTCAAAATTCACATTTGCAAATTTTCCCAACAACTAGACCACATATCACATGGGAAACTTATTTTCTTTTATTTTTTTTGACATTTCCATCATTTTCTTTTATTTTTTTAAAACTAAAAAGGCGATCCATGGGGGGGGTATAGTTTGAAAATGGGACCTTTAGTACCGGTTCGTGGCACGAACCGGGACTAAAGGTCTCATCCCCATTAGTCCCGGTTCGTGCCTCAAACCGGGACTAAAGGTCTAATCTTTAGTCCCGGTTTGTGGCACGAACCGGGACCAATGGTTGTGGGCCAGGAGCGAGGCCCATTGGTCCCGGTTCATCCCACCAACCGGGACCAAAAGGTCTAGATGAACCGGGACCAATGGCCCACATGGCCCGGCAGGCCCCCTGGGCTCACGAACCGGGACCAATGCCCCCATTGGTCCCGGTTTTGGACTGAACCGGGACTAATGGGGTTACCCAGCTTGGACCAAAGCCCCCTTTTCTACTAGTGGATCCATCTTTGGTGGCCATCTTCATCATCCCGACGCTCTCATGACGAGGAGGGAGTAGTTCACCCTCGGGGCTAAGGGTATGTACCAGTAGCTATGTATTTGATCTCTCTATTGATTCGGCACGATCTTGATGTATCGCGAGCTTTGTGTGATGCATATCATATAATCATACCCATGGATACTTGAGGTGACAATGGAGTATCTAGGTGATATTAGGGTTTTGGTTGATTTCTGTCTTAAGGTGTTATTCTAGTACGAACTCTTGAATAGATCGATCAGAAATAATAACTTTGAGGTGGTTTCGTAACCTACCATAATCTGTTCATTTGTTCTCCGCTATTAGTGACTTTGGAGTGACTCTTTGTTGCTTGTTGAGGGATAGTTATATGATCAAATTATGCTATTATTGTTGAGAGAACTTGCACTAGTGAAAGTATGAACCCTAGGCCTTGTTTCCTAGCATTTCAATACCATTTACGCTCACTTTTACCACTTGCTACCTTGCTGTTCTTATATTTTCAGATTACAAAAACCTATATCTACCATCCATATTGAACTTGTATCACCATCTCTTCGCCGAACTAGTGCACGTATACAATTTACCATTGTATTGGGTGTGTTGGGGACACAAAAGAATCTTTTCTATTTGGTTGCAGGGTTGTTTCAGAGAGACCATCTTCATCCTACGCCTCCCATAGATTGATAAACCATAGGTCATCCACTTGAGGGAAATTTGCTACTGTCCTACAAACCTCTGCACTTGGAGGCCCAACAACGTCTACAAGAAGAAGGTTGTGTAGTTGTCATCAAGCTCTTTTCTGGTGCCCTTGCCGGGGAGGTTAGTGCTTGAAGGTATATCTTTAGATCTTGCAATCGAATCTTTTTGTTTCTTGTTTTATCGCTAGTTTAGTCTATAAAAGAAAATTACAAAAAAAATGGAATTAAGGTTGCCTCATATGCTTCATCTTTTTAATGTCTTTCGTGAAAATAAGGATTCCGATAATTGTGCCAAAGTGTTAGAAGAAGAATGTATTAAAATGTTTGGCACTAAAACTTTGGATGATGAGCATGATTTCAATGTTGTTAGTATGAATTCTTTGAATACCCATGATGCTAATGTATATGGAAAGCCACAATCTTGGGGATGCTATGTTTGATGAAGATGATATTTTTTGTCCCCCAAGTTTTGATGAACAAATTTATTTTGATCATAGCATGCCTCCTATTTATGATGATTATATTGATGAAAGTGGGTTTGGAAGAGTGTCAACTTTAGGAAGTAATGATCCCACTATTTTGGAGGGTGTTGAATCTTATCGTGATAATTATGAAAGTGGGTTTGGAGAGGTTATGACTTTAGTTAATGTTAATCCCACTATTTTGGAAGAGTGTCAAATTTGCATACATGTGGATAGTGTTAGGAATATGTTTTGTGATAGCTATATTGTTGAATTTTCTTATGATCCTACATGTAATTATTATGAGGGAGGAACATATGCTTGTAGGAATTGCAATAATATCAAGTTTCCTCTCTATGTGTTGAAAATCTTGAAGAGTTGCTTGTTTTACCTTCGTATGCAAGTTGATTCATGTTCCCACAAGTTGTTTGCTCAAAAAATCCCTATGCATAGGAAGTGGGTTAGACTTAAAATGTGCTAGTCATATTCTTCATGATGCTCTCTTTAAATTTCAATTCTTATCTTTTATGTGAGCATCATTCAAATCATCATGCCTAGCTAGGGGCGTTAAACGATAGCGCTTGTTGGGAGGCAACCCAATTTTACTTCTGTTCTTTGCTTTTTGCTCCTGTTTAGTAATAAATAATTCATCTAGCCTATGTTTAGATGTGGTTTTATGATTTAATTAGTGTTTGTGCCAAGTAGAACCTTTGGGAAGACTTGGGTGAAGTCTTTGTGATCTGGCTGTAAAAACAGAAACCTTAGCACTCACGAGATTAGCTACCATTTTCTACTGGCGAGTGAGATTAGGTTGATTCTCTTTGCAGATGATTAATAGAAAAAATACTCAGGTCCACCAATTTATTTCAGAATTTTTGGAGTGACAGAAGTATTCGAATGATACAGATTACTACAGACTGTTCTGTTTTTGATAGATTCTGTTTTCTATGTGTTGTTTGCTTATTTTGATGAATCTATGGGTAGTATCAGAGGGTATGAACCATAGAGAAGTTGGAATACAGTAGATATTACACCAATATGAATTTATAATGAGTGCACAATAGTACCTAAGTGGTGATTTATTTTCTTATACTAACGGAGCTTACAAGTTTTCTGTTAAGTTTTGTGTTGTGAAGTTTTCAAGTTTTGGGTAAAGATTCGATGGACTATGGAATAAGGAGTGGCAAGAGCCCAAGCTTGGGTATGACCGAGGCACCGCAAGGTAATATTCAAGGACAAACAAGACCCTATGCTTGGGGATGCCCCGGATGGCATCCCCTCTTTCATCTTCGTTCATCGGTAACTTTACTTGGAGCTATATTTTTATTCACCACATGATATGTGTTTTGCTTGGAGCGTCATTTTATTTTCTTTTGTTTTACTTTCTGTTTGAATAATATACCAAGATCTGAAATTGTTAAATATTAGAGAGTCTTCTCATAGTTACATAATTATTCGACTACTCATTGATCTTCACTTATTTCTTTTGGAGTAGTTTGTCATTTGCTCTAGTGCTTCACTTATATCTTCTTAGAGCATGGCGGTTGTTTATTTAAAGAAATATATTAACTCTCATGCTTCAATTATATTATTTTGAGAGTCTTCTAGAACAGCTTGGTAATTTGTTTGGGTTATAAAATTAGTTCTAATATGATAGGCATCCAAGATGGGTATAATAAAAACTTTCATATAGAGTGCATTGAATACTATGAGAACTTTGATACTTGATAATTGTTTTGAGATATGAAGATGGTCTAACACCCCAAAATTCTAAATTTTGGAATGTTATAATAAATAGATAGATTGATTGTTTGTTTGATTGTTGTGTGATTGATTGAGTGAAATTCGAAACTTTTTGAATGTTAAATGAGAGGGAATAAACGGACTTTCCCAAACTTTCACCTTTTTGCATTTTGATCTCTGTGAATTCAAATTATTTTCAAATACAAAACCCTCGAGAGAATATGATATGACTTCTTCCATTTAGTTAAATGAAAATGGGTTTTTGAAAAGATTTTAATTTCATTTGGAAATATTTCCAATTCAGAAACTTTAAGCAACTCAATGATTTTCATGAGAGAAGATAAAATGACTTCTTCAAAATATATGAAATACGAGTTGGAAGTTTAAAAGGATCAAATTGAAAGTCCTTTTGAAATTATTTTCAATTTGGAGTTATTTGGATTTTATTCAAATTATTTTTCTCCAAAAATAAAATATATGGAAAATAGGGTAACATGATTCCCTACATCAGAAAATTCGAGATAAATAAATTTGAAATCATTTTGGTATTTATTTAAAATGATTTTTACTGGATTTTACTAGAGCAGTAACACTCTTTGATTTATTTAAATTTTTGTGGACTTTATTTGGCATTATAAAAATGTCGATGTTGTAGAAAATCTTTTTCTGCAAATTTTGGTATATTATATGCCTATATAATATTTTGTTTTATTTTGTTTTATTTATTTTAGTTTGTCTAGATAAATGTTTTTTTAAAGCAAATCTTCCGCCGACTGGGCCGGCTAGCTCCAGCTAGGCCGCGGCCCAGCCAGCCCGTGTCACTCATCCCCGAGCTTCGCTCGTTCACCCGAGCTAGCACGAGAGCGCCGCCGCTGCCGTGACCGCCTCCAACTCCCGCCGCTGCCTCCCTTGCCCCCTCCTCCACGTCTCGATCCCCTCCCCTTCTATAAATAGCTCCGCCTCGGCCCCGCCTCTCTCTCCCCTCGCAGAAGCCGTCGCCGCCCTCGCATCTCGCGCCTCGCCGTCGCCGGTGAGATCCGCCGCAACCGCCGCCATTGCCGCTTCTCGCCGCTGCTCCGCGCTGCGCCATCGCCGCTGCATAGCCAAGCCGCCTGCCCCTGCCCGCCGTCCGACGTGCCGCCCCTCCCCATCCCCTCCGCCGAGCCGGAGGATCACCGGAGCCGTTGCCGCCGAACCGCCGCGGTCGTCTTCCTCGCCGTCGACGCCGCCCCGTCGAAAACCGCCCTAGGTTTTTTTTTGACGAAAACGGCCTACGGTATAAAACCGTCCCGGTTTCCCTGTTTTTGTTTTATAAAACCAATTTCGTTTTTTTGTTTAGTTATTCAGAGAACGTTTTCTGTTTAGGTAGTTCTAGTGAGCATATTCATTAGTTAGCGTTCGGCAGCGAACGTTCGTTAGATAGGTTTTTCTTTTTCTGTTTTAATTTCGGCCAGTGACCTAGATGTAATTATCTTTCTTACAGATTAGTCCCTCTGTTTCAAACGACCACATCTTTTTACCCGTTTATCCAAATTCAACGAAACCAACCCCCACTTCTTCGTTATGATCTCCTCTATCAAGTGATCCAACCTAAACATGTTTTTGAAATTTTAAAATTTGAATCACTCGGAGGTATTATTGATCATGATTGCATCATGATATAGAATTAATACATAGACTTCACTTTTAGAAAATTTATCCTTTTTATTAGGAGCTGAATATAGGAATGCATGCATGGTTTGCTGCTTTTGTGGATAAACGGTACAGTGTTGTTCCAATAATTGGTGTTCAGGTACACACAACAGTAATTTATTGTTATGGGTGCACATAGTTTTGTGATTTGTCCCATGTTAGTAAAGCAATGCTCTTTATGGTGGCTACATGGATTTCAATGGGAAGTAGATAATGACATGTGGCAAGCTAGAGTTGATGGCATTAAGCCTTTATTTGAAGGTTAGATACCTTGCATCCTCTTTTAAGATTGGGCACACACCATTAAAAAATATAGATCACAACTGAAATATGTTGTATCAGTTTAGAACATTTACATGTAAGTATCTATGTCGTTTTTTCTTTCCTGTAGAAGGAAGAATTGACTCAGGGAAGAGTGAAATAGATGCAGAGGTTGTGAAAAAGGTGACTATCTGATTTATTTGACATTTATTTCTGATTGTTCCATTGTAAATGTTTCACGATCATCTATTGACATATTTTTACCAGGTTTGGGACTAGATAGCACTTGTTATGGCTTCACAGTTTGATGCTCCCTACTCAGTTCCTCTGATTGCACCACATCCACACATCCTCCTCAATTGTAAAACCAATCATATTTCTTATCGAGTGCTTCTGCTTTGTCCAATAGTTATTGCATGACCCAACATATTCAAAAGTCTCTCACTTCTCTTTTATGAGTCCAATGAGCACATGTCAGGGCTGGGCTTCCGGTCTTCAGTATATATTTTTGTTTTATGGTTATATGGTTGAGCCAGAACTGCTATTAACCCTTTGTTTAAGAATTAATGTTAATTGAGCGTTGTTCTTGCTGCTGGAGCTTCACTTATCGATTGCCATGTACGTGCTGATGACCTTCATTGCCCAAACCTTGGTCTACAAGAACCTGCTTCCAAAGCTGCCGAGGCTTATGTAGAAGCTAGTTCTGCGGATAAGTTCAAGGTAACATTCAATCTGCTCCCTCCGATCCAAATTTATTGATGCTCCTCTAGTACAACTTTGTCTTTTGACATGCAATATGTTTACTTTTGACCATCAGGTGTGGTTCTATGTTTGCCCAGACCATTTTTGCATGAATCCAAAGCAATTGATAGTGGTTACCACACATATAATTGTTCTTCCCGTTTTTAGGACAAAGCACGTCTAAGAGTTGAAAACAAAGAATTTGAAACTCATGGCCCACTTTCAAGTGAGCATGTCATTGGCCTTGATAATTAGCTAGCTGCTTCTTCTCTTTCACCATGCATTGTTGCTACATCGAGTCACAACTTAAAAAATGAGTGTGTGCTAGCTAGGGACATGAACTTAACTAAAAACTATAGATTGAGCCACAACTAAAATCAATAGTGGAAGATTTTAGTACATGTACTTGGGCTTATGCTTTAGACATTTACACTTGTAAAACTATTGTGATCCCTCGGTTACATGCTTGATGACACAGTATTACTCCAGTTAGTCTGGTGACAGTTCTTTTTAATAATGGTGCTGGAATAATTGTATGGCGTATGTTATGTTGGACTCATTAACTAGAACTATATTTTTTTATTGCAGGATCCAAAGAACTAGCTCGACTGAACTCTAGATCACGGACAATTTAGTCTTGGCACTTAATTAGGATGACTAAATTGCATCTGAGTTTCATTTGATGGATATTTGCTATCAGAATTATGAATTTTATGAATCTACATATTATACATATGGTTTTGAATATTGCAATTGAATGCCTGTATTTTTTTAGGTTGCAATAGGCTATTGCCACAACCCACTTTTGGTTGCCACATATTTGCACCATGAAAATTTAGATTGTCGCAATAGTTTCTCGCTACAAACATTTCACCCGTTGTGATACCTATATATCACCGCCAAAACTAGTATGTTGCAATTTCCTTTTATGACGGTTGAAATATTTGTTGCCATAACTTAATGCCACAAGTGTAGCGGTTCGTGGCAAAATGCCTAATGCCACGAAAACAAGGATTGTTGCCATAGTTTATTGCCACAATTGAATATTGCCACAGAATAGTATGCACCACGAAACGAGCGTCGTTGGCATAGGTTGTTGCCACAAATGTCTATCGCCACGAGCTATCAGTCACCATGATTCGTTACATGTTGCATTAAAGCTATCTCCACAAAGCAAATTGTGGCATCGGATGAATGTTTCCACAAGAAAACATGTGGCGACTTCCCACATGGTTGTTGCAATAGCACACTTTATTGCCACAATTGCTTTTTTGTGGCAATAACCTATTACCATGCATCCAGTTGCAACGGCTGCCAACGAATGTTGTTTCGTGGCAATAGGTACTTCTCGCCACAAATCGGCATGTATTGCGATGAACAATTTTGTTGCAATAGACCGGAATCCTTGTAGTGTACTACTCCTACTCCTATAAAGGACTCAGTTGGTTTTGGTGGTGTGTGTGCCATCTGTCGTTTCTGACCATTAGATCTGCATCTAACGGTTGTAAGGTAAGTTGTGGCATTTTTGCAACAATAGCCCACTTTTCTGCTCGAATTTGCAGAAACCCTTTATTATCTTGAAATCAACCACATCCCTCCCCCACCTCATCAAAACAGCCTGAGAAATATATTTTGATTGAGAAGTACTCCCTCCATTCCTAAATATTTGTCTTTCTAGAGATTTCAACAAGTGACTACATACGGAGCAAAATGAGTGAATGTACACTTCAAAATATGTCTATATAATCCATATGTGATAGTCCACTTCAAATCTCTCAAAAGACAAATATTTAGGAACGGAGGGAGTAATATATTAGGAGTATATCAAAACAAGAGTGATTTCTTTCAAGTTTGTGAACAAGTACTACTATTCTACTACTTTGGATCCGTCGCAATGCACGGGAACATTGCTAGTAAAAGGAAAAGGTCTGTCGCAGTCGCGTCGCACTCCCCACACACACACCCGGGAATTGGGAGTACTCCACAGCCCGTCTGGCACGACACATAGCTCAGGGAAGGCATGTTACCTAGCATTTTCACTTTCATGTGGTACCGCCGTTGAGCAAACCGACTATTGGCAAACCGCACCCCGCCCGCCGCCGGGTTGGAAAACAGAAAGGTGGGGAAGATCTAGCTATAGCACGGAAGCTAGGAAATTTGGTGTCAGATGGGGCTCGTTGATAGAGTAGGAGCATTCCATACTACTCTACTCCTACTAGTACCAACTTTGTACTATACAACTAGTACTACCACTATACAACTAGTAGGTACATGCATAACACAACATCATAGGAACAAAAAAGGGAAGATCTTGTTTTGGGTGATTTATCTCTTTTTTAGTCAATGTAGTATGAATAATATGATGTGGGGGGCACCCATGAAGCTTATGTGGCTTGGTTGCATGGCTACGAAAGGTTAGAGAAAAATAAATAGATAATCTGTTTAGAGTGCACTCTACTAAATAGATATACTTTGGATCCATCGCAACGGGCCGACACATCTATATCTATACCCCCTATATAGTGTGTGAATAACTTTGAAAGTTAGTCGTTGGATGACGGCAATCCGACGGTACAAAGATGGCAAATCTAAGCACTACTGGCCATTGGATATCATATACATTTCACCACATTCTGCCACATGTAGAATCTAGAAGACTCCATGGTTGAACTTCATTCATGACTAACTTTGCCACAACTAAGCTTAGGCAAATGAGCTGTTTGGTTCTAGGCCTAACATTGCCACACTTTTTGCCAACCTTACCTAAGGTTAGTTCATCAAAATGAGAGCCATAAGTTGGCAAGCCTAAGGGATTCTTGCCACACTTTTTGTGTGTATGCCATGTGGGGCTCAAGTGTGGCTTGCCTAAGGTGTGACTTGAACCAAACACTCACCTAGGTTAGTCAAATTTGCCTAATCTTAGGTGTGGCAACCATTGGCAAAGTTAGTCACAAACCAAACAGCCCCAAAGTGTGGCTGCCACAAAAAATGTGGCTAACAAAATGGCCACCACAAGTGTGGCAAGATTTGGCAAGAAGTTGAGTCTATGACATGTGGACCATGTAGCTAGAAAAGTGTGGCAAGCCACAAGTGTAGCAATGAACCAAACGCATGACTGGTGTGTTTGGTAGGGTGTATGAAGGGTGCATGAGCCCAAGAGTTCCCTTCTCGACCCACTTTTGGGTGTTTGGTAGAGTGTATGGAGGGTGCATGAGTCCACACTAGCTTAGCACAAATACACTAGAAGCATGCATGAAGAGAGAATACATGAAGAGGGGTGTTGAGTTGAGCATGCATGAAGAGGGAACAACAATGCTGAGACGAGAATGCAACCAAACACACTTGTCGAACGCCTAAGCTTAGGAGTGGCAACCTTAGGCTGCAAACCAAACGTCTATTCCCATATATAGTTTGTGAATAACTTTGAAAGTTGGTCGTTGGATGAAGCCAATCCGACGGTACAAAGATGGAAAATCTGAGCACTATTGGCCATTGGATATCATCTACATTCCACCAGATTTTGCCACGTGTAGAATCTAGAAGACTCCACATGTAGAAGCATAATGCACCAACCACCAGAATCTCATGCGTGCAATGCACGTGTACCTTACTAGTAGTTGGGAGTAGTACTAAGAAACAAGTTCAGGGTTTGGCACTAGCTCGTATTGCGGGAGCACCACAAGGCCTGTCGCAGGAGTTACATCCCTCTCGGGGCCCACGTGACCGAACTTCAGTGGCTTAGTGTCCGGCCTATGAGTCAATGACATGCGGACCTTCAATCCGGCTAGCCCACATGTCATTCTCATGGTGGTGGTGTGGTTCGCGACTCACTCGTTCGAGATGAACCGACCGGTGGTGGCGTGGCCATGGCGAGGGTGCCACAGCTGGGCGTCGGGGCGTTACAAGGCGTAGATGGCCACACCGGCGGGTACTACCTATAGTTCAGAAGTACTCCGGCTGAGGATTGATGCCCGGGACGACATGTGTTATGGCTGCTGGATGAAAATTCGAAGGTGCGGGAGTACGGATCGGAGCACAGCAGTGGAGCAGGCAAACCGCGTCCAATCGGGTGTGGCTATGGTAGAAAGTTGATGGTCGCCGCAGCTCAGCTAGCCCGCATGTCATGCACACAAAGGTAGAGGAGTGGTGGGCCGAGAGGGATGAGGCGCACGTCGGGGGATGAGGATCCCCTAACGTGAACAATCCTAGCATTCTTTCACTAACATGTGGGACCCCCAAGTGTGGGTCCTACCTGTCAACGAAGGAAAGGCAGGGTAAGGCGGTGATAGCCACGTCAGAGGATCCATGTGCACGTTGAGGGACGTCGTGCTTACAGGTAGGGCTGGAGCGGCGTCGTGGGAATCGCGTGTGGGTGTGGCAGTGGTACAAACAAGAAACGTGATGGTCGCCATGGTTCAACTTCCATGGACAAGCTGTCATGTCTGCTGACACATGTATATCAAAACTAGATTGTTTATATTTCAAGCACATGAACAAGTATTATTCTACTACTTTGGATCCATTGCAACGCACGGGCCCGCACATTGGTAGTAGTAGTGTCTATCTCTATCTCTAGAGGCCTTCCCTCGTTCATCCTTTTCTCTCACAAGATAAACTACTCATACAAATGAATCTTGATGTGCCGTGGAACGCACGAGGATGTTTCCTTGGGGGTCTCTCCAGCGCGGCATGGCCGTAGTTGAAAGTTGACGTCCCTTGAGATGCCGACGTTGAGGGGCACTCGGATTTCCTCCGATGAGCAGGTAAGATGAGTTTGATCATGTAGTAAATGCATTCTAAAGACTACTTCCGTGTCCATTTCCTAATTCTCCCCCTGCACACTGTTTCACAGGTTAGGCTCGGTGCGAGTGGATATTGGCTTGCATATGTATGGGAGGGTACCAATATCAATTTGCACAACATTTACAACGGTGACACCATTCCCGTAGAACCTTTGTCCAACATTGGGATCAGCCATGCAACAGGCCACCGCATGAATTGGTACGATGGAACCACGGTGAGATTGAATAAGATAGCACAAACCATGCACATGGCGGTCAAAGGTGGACCATGGTGTCTGCGGCCGATTTGTTGCCGGACGAGTACAAAGACGTTGTGCTCCTTTCTAACCGCATCTTTGCGGTGACAAACGAGGGGACTTGTTTCGTATGGGACACATCCTACGATATACTCCCTCTCTCCCAGTTTATTTGTTTTGAATCTTTTCATTTTATAAGTTTAAAATTCAAACTTAGAGCTCCCCGTCGAATGTTGAGATTACAATGTCCATTAAATCGTTGCGTTCATGTATAGTGAAGAAACAAATCTCGAGTTTTGCACGAGTTCATGCAGCTGTAGCACCAGCCTGGCGTAGGAGTTACATTTCCCTCTCAGGGCCCTCGGGACTGAGCTTCAGCGCCTTACTACACCTTCCTTTGAGTCAATAACATGTGGACCCGATAGGTGGCTGGTCCACATGTAATGCTCCCGAAGGCAGAGGGGCAGTGGGGCCGAGAGGGGTGAGCCGCAGGTCGGGGGACGTGTGGTGTCATGGGTTCGTGCGGCGTCGTGGGAATCACATGTGGCTGTGGTAGAAACTTTATGCTCGCCGCATTTAAGGTGGCCCACATGTCATGCACACAAAGGCAGAGGGGCGGTGCGGCCGAGGGGGTGAGGCGCACGTCGGCAGATGTGGTGCTGTGGGTTGGAGCGACGTCGTGGGAATCGCGAGTGGCAGTGGATGAAACGTGATGGTTGCCGTAGTTAAACTTCCATGGACAAGATGTCATGTCTACGGACACATGCATTGCATATCGATCACTGGAAGGAGTAGTAGAGAATGCTAGGCAGATAAATAGTTCCTTATAGTCAAGAGGACCCAGATTACTACTCGTTCCAAAGACATGCACACCATCGAAATAGTTCATCTATATCAATATACACTGAGAGGGAATAATTTTTTTGTACAAGAGAGGAAATAGTTCATCCATCCATAATGCCCAGCTGCTGGTGCAGCCTTATCTTCTTCTTCTTGTTGTTGTTCTCATTTTTTGTGGGAGACGGCTTCGCAACAAGCTCTTTGGACCTTGCAGCTATCTCAAAACTCACACGGGCATCGAGGGCAGCATATTTTATCTGCTCGTACGTCACGGGATAATTCTCCCATCCAGACGACCTTAATGCCACTGTCTCATCACCCTACTGAAGATTTGTACCGAGCACAAAATTTGCTTCGTCGAATAGGGATGGTGTCAGTTTATCACAATCTTCTACAGCAATTTTGATTCTGGTTTGTAGGTCAGCGATGCTTTTCAAATCAAGGTTGCACGGCTCCAGCTTCTGTCTGTCCCCTTCGATGGCTGCCCCACAAAAGTATATGTGCTCCCGAGACAAGAAATCATGAAGCTCCCCTGGTATGGAGGGCGCGTGTATGATGTGGTACACCAAAACATCATCTTTGAGGCACAGCTGAAGGACGGCGGCTCGTTGGATCTTCCCAGTGGCACGCTCCGTGTACTCTGTGTCGAGACCGATGACCCTCGTCTCTACCTTTTTCAAGGCAGTTGGATACATTGTTGATCCACTTCCAAACAACCCTTGGGTGGACGGTGACGGTGATAACTATGCTCAACGAGCCTTTGACGAGGACATGTTGGACGCTAAAAACTTGCATATCGATCTCTTTCACCATTTGGAACCGCTGGAATGGAGGGCTATGGTTTGGAGAATTAGGATTAGATGGCTAGTCTAACTAAAGTAGTAGATGATTATTTAAAGAGGTTAAAACAATGTGAACGAAGTGGGGTTTGGATGCAAATGAAGATGATGTTGGGGAACGTAGCAATAATTTAAAATTTTCCTATGTGTCACCAAGATCAATCTAGGAGATGCTAGCAACAAGAGAGAGGGAGTGCATCTTCATACCCTTGAAGATCGCTAAGAGGAAGCGTTACAAGAACGCAGTTGGTGGAGTCGTACACGCAGCGATTCAGATCGCGGTCGATTCCGATCTAAGCGCCGAACAATGGCGCCTCCATGTTCAACACATGTACAGCCTGGGGATGTCTCCTCCTTCTTGATCCAGCAAGGGGAGAGGAGAAGTTGAGGGAGAACTCCGACAGCACGATGGCGTGGTGGTGATGGAGCTCGTGGTTTTCCGGCAGGGCTTCGCCAAGCACTACATAGGAGGATGAGGTGTAGGAGAGGGTGAGGGGCTGCGCCAGGGGAAGGGTGTGGCTGCCCTCTCTCTTCCTCACTATATATAGGGGGAAGGGGGTGGAGGAGGCACCCTAGGGTTCCCTAGGGGAGGGGCGGCGGCCACAATGGAAACCCTAGATGAGTTTGGGCGTCTCCACCCCTAGGAAACTTTCCCCCCAAGCCGGGAGTGGTGGCTGCCCTAGGGGAGGCACCCCCACCTCTCCAAGTTACGTGAGATGGGGTGGGAGGGGCGCTCAGCCCCTTAGTGGGCTGATGTGCCCCCTCCCCTTGGCCCATAAGCCCCCCCAACGCTTGCCGGGGCATCCGAAACCCCTTCGTCCAATATATCGATCTTCACCTCCGGACCATTCCGGAACTCCTCATCACGTCCAGAATCTCATCTGGGACTCCGAACAACCTTCGGTAACCACATACTATTTCCCATAACAACTCTAGCATCACTGAACCTTAAGTGTGTAGACCATACGGGTTCGGGAACCATGCAAACATGACCGAGACATCTCTCCGGCCAATAATCAATAGCGGGATCTGGATACCCATATTGGCTCCCACATGTTCCATGATGATCTCATCAGATGAACGATGATGTCGGGGATTCAATCCATCCCGTATACAATTCCCTTTGTCAATCGATATGTTACTTGCCCGAGATTCGATCGTCGGTATCCCAATACCTCATTCAATCTCGTTACCGGCAAGTCACTTTACTCGTTCCGTAACACATGATCCCGTGGCTAACTCATTAGTAACATTGAGCTCATTATGATGATGCATTACCGAGTGGGCCCAAAGATACCTCTCCGTCATACGGAGTGAGAAATCCCAGTCTCGATTCGTGCCAACCCAACAGGCACTTTTGGAGATACCTGTAGTGCACCTTTATATCCACACAGACATGTTGAGACGTTTGGTACACCCAAAGCATTCCTACGGTATCCAGGAGTTGCACAGTCTCATGGTCTAAGGAAATGATACTTGACATTAGAAAAGCTCTTAGCAAACGAACTACACGGTCTTGTGCTATGCTTAGGATTGAGTCTTGTCCATCACATCATTCTCCTGATGATGTGATCCCGTTATGAATGAAATCCAATGTCCATGGTCAGGAAACCATAACCATCTATTGATCAACGAGCTAGTCAACTAGAGGCTTACTAGGGACATGTTGTGGTCTATGTATTCACACATGTATTACGGTTTCCAGTTAATACAATTATAGCATGAGCAATAGACAATTATCATGAATAAGGAAATACAATAATAACCATTTTATTATTGCCTCTAGGGCATATTTCCAACAGTATCCCACTTGAACTAGAGTCAATAATCTAGTTCACATCACTATGTGATTGTAATGAATCCAATACCCATGGGGTTTGTTCATATCACGCTTGTGAGAGAGGTTTATTAATCAATGGGTCTGAACCTTTCAGATCCACGTGTGCTTTACAAATCTCTATGTCATCTTGTAGATGCAGCTACCACGCGCTTCTTGGAGCTATTCCAAATAACTGCTCTACTATACGAATCTGGTTTAACTCTCAGAGTCTGCGGATTAGTGTCAAAGTTTGCATCGATGTAACCCTTTACGACGAACTCTTTTACCCTCTCCATAATCGAGAAAATTTCTTAGTCCACTATTTACTAAGGATAAGTTCAACCGCTGTCATGTGATCCATTCCTGGATCACTCTTGTACCCCTTGACTGACTCATGGCAAGGCACACTTTAGGTGCGATACACAGCACAGCATACTGCAGAGTCTATGTCTAAAGCATAGGGTACGACCTTCGTCCTTTCTCTCTCTTCTACCGTGGTCAGGTCTTGAGTCTTACTCAATACTCACACCTTGTAACACAGCCAAGAACTCCTTTCCTGATCTATTTTGAACTCCTTCAAAATCTTGTCACAGTATGTATTCATTTAAAAGTACTATTAAGCGTTTTTTATATATCCTTATAGATCTTGATGCTCAATGTTCAAGTAGCTTAATCCAGGTTTTCCATTGAAAAACACTTTTCAAATAACCCTGTATGCTTTCCAGAAATTCTACATCATTTTTGATCAACAATATGTTAACAACATATACTCATCAAAAATTCTATAGTGCTCCCACTCACTTCTTTGGAAATACAAGTTTCTCATAAACTTTGTATAAACCCAAAATCTTTGATCATCTCATCAAAGCGTACATTCCAACTCCGAGATGCTTGCTCCAGTCCTTAGAAGGATTGCTGGAGCTTTGCATACTTGTTAGCATCTTTCAGGATTGACAAAACCTTCTGGTTGTATCACATACAACCTTTCCTCAAGAAAATCGTCGAGGAAACAATGTTTTGACATCCTATCTGCAAGATTTCATAACTAATGCAGTCACTACTAACATAATTCCAACAGACTCTTAGCATCGCTAGGAGTGAGAAAGTCTCATCGTAGTCAACTCCTTGAACTCGTCGGGAAACATCTTAACGACAAGTCAAGCTTTCTTAATGGTGACACTTACCATCATTATCCATCTTCCTTTTAAAATCCATCTGCACCCAACAGCCATACGACCATCAAGTAGTCCTTCCAAAGTCTATACTTTGTTTTTATACATGGATCCTCTCTCAGATTTTATGGCCTCGAGCCATTCGTCGGAATCTGGGCCCACCATCGCTTCTCCATAGCTCATAGGTTCATTGTTGTCTAGCAACATGACTTCCAAGACAGGATTACGTACCACTCTAAAGTAGTACGCATCCTTGTCGACCTATGAGGTTTGGTAGTGACTTGATCCGAAGTTTCATGATCACTATCATTAGCTTCCTCTTCAATTGGTGTAGGTGCCACAGGAACAACTTCATGTGCCCTGCTACACACTAGTTAAAGTGACGGTTCAATAACCTCATCCAGTCTCCATCATCCTCCCACTCAATTCTTTCGAGAGAAACTTTTCCTCGAGAAAGGACCCATTTCTAGAAACAATCACTTTTGCTTCCGGACCTGAAATAGGAGGTATACCCAACTATTTTGGGTATTCTATGAAGATGCATTTATCCGCTTTGGGTTCGAGCTTATCAGCCTGAAACTTTTTCACATAAGCGTCGCAGCCCCAAACTTTTAAGAAACGACAGCTTAGGTTTTTCTAAACCATAGTTCATACGGTGTCATCTCAACGGAATTGCGTGGTGCCCTATTTAAAGTGAATGCGGTTGTCTCTAATGCCTAACCCATAAACGATAGTGGTAATTCGATAAGAGACATCATGGTATGCACCATATCCAATAGGGTGCAGTTATGATGTTCGGACACACCATCACACTATGGTGTTCCAGGCGGTATTAGTTGTGAAATAATTTCCACAATGTCTTAATTGTGTGCCAAACTCGTAACTCAGATATTCATCTCTATGATCATATCATAGACATTTTATCCTCTTGTCACGACGATCTTCAACTTCACTCTAAAATTACTTAAACCTTTTAATAATTTAGACTTGTGTTTCATCAAGTAAATATACTCAGCATCTACTCAAATCATCTGTGAAGTAAGAACATAACGATATCCACAGCGTGCCTCAGCACTCACTGGACTGCACACATCAAAACGTATTACTTCCAACAAGTTGCTTTCTTGTTCCATCTTACTGAAAACGAGGTCTTTCAGTCATCTTACCCATGTGGTATCATTTGCATGTCTCAAGTGATTCAAAATCAAGTGAGTCCAAACGATCCATCTGTATGGAGTTTCTTCATGCATATCTACCAATAGACATGGTTCGCATATCTCAATCTTTTCAAAAACGAGTGAGTCCAAAGATCCATCAACATGAAGCTTCTTCATGCGTTTTATACCAACATGACTCAAATGGCAGTGCCACAAGTATGTGGTACTATCATTACTATCTTATATCTTTTGGCATGAACATGTGTATCACTACGATCAAGATTCAATAAACCATTCATTTTAGGTGCAAGACCATTGAAGATATTATTCAAATAAACAGAGTAACCATTATTCTCCTTAAATGAATAACCGTATGGCGATAAACATAATCCAATCATGTCTATGCTCCACGCAAACACCAAATAACAATTATTTCGGTTTAACACCAATCTCGATGGTAGAGGGAGCGTGTGATGTTTGATCACATCAACCTTGGAAACACTTCCAACACATATCGTCATCTCACCTTTATCTAGTCTCCACAGCCTTTTATTTCGAGTTACTAACACTTAGCAGCCGAACCGGTATTTATTACCCTAGTGCTACTAGGAGTACTAGTAAAGTACACAATAATATAACGTATATTCAAAATACTTCTGTCGACCTTGCCAGCCTTCTCATCTACCAAGTATCTAGGGTAGTTCTGCTTCAGTGACCATTCCCCTCATTATAGAAGCACTTAGTCTCGGGTTTGGGTTCAACCTTGGGTTTCTTCACTAGAGCAGCAACTGATTTGCCGTTTCATGAAGTATCCCTTCTTTCCCTTGCCCTTCTTGAAACTAGTGGTTGAACCATCAACAATTGATGCTCCTACTTGATTTCTACTTTCGCGGTGTCAAACATCGCGACTTGCTCAAGGATCATCATGTCTACCCTTGATATGTTATAGTTCATCACGAAGCTCTAATAGCTTGGTGGCAGTGAATATGGAGAACCATAACTATCTCATCTGGAAGATTAACTCCCACTCGATTCAAGCGATAGTAGTACTCAGACAATCTGAGCACATGCTCAACGATTGAGATTTTCTCCCTTAGTTTGTAGGCTTAAGAAACTTGCCAGAGGTCTCATACCTCTTGACGTGGGCACTAGCCTAAAATCCCAATTTCAGTCCTTGGAACATCTCATGTGTTCTGCGATGTTTCAAAAACGTCTTGGTGCCACAATTCTAAACCATTTAGCATTACGCACTGAACTATCATGTAGTCATCAAAACATGTATGTCAGATGTTCGCAACATCCACAACCGACACTCGAGGTTCAGCACACTGAGCGGTGCATTAAGGACATAATCCTTCTACGCAGCAATGAGGACAATCCTCGGTTTACGGACCCAGTCCGCATAATTGCTACCGTCTACTCTCAACTAAATTTTCTCTAGGAACATATCTAAAACAGTAGAACCAAAGCGTGAGCTACGACATAATTTGCAAAGACCTTTTGACTATGTTCATGATAATTAAGTTTATCTAATCAAACTATTCAATGAACTCCCACTCAGATAGACATCCCTCTAGCCATCTAAGTGATACATGATCCGAATCGACTAGGCCGTGTCCGATCATCACGTGATACGGACTAGTCATCATAGGTGAACATCTTCATGTTGATCGTATCTTCTATACGACTCATGTTCGACCTTTCGGTCTTCCGTGTTCCGAGGCCATGTCTGTACATGCTAGGCTCGTCAAGTCAACTTAAGTGTTCTGCATGTGTAAATCTGGCTTACACCCGTTGTATTTGAATGTTAGAATCTATCACACCCAATCATCAAGTGGTGCTTCGAAACAACGAACCTTCGCAATGGTGCATAGTTAGGGGGAACACTTCCTTGAAATTTTAGAGAGGGATCATCTTATTTATGCTACTGTCGTTCTAAGCAAATAAGACGTAATGACAAACATCACATGCAAATCATAAAGTGACATGATATGGCCAATATCATCTTGCGCCTTTGATCTCCATCTTCGAGGCGCGGCATGAACACCATCGTCACCGGCATGACACCATGATCTCCATAATCGTGTCTTCATGAAGTTGCCTTGCCAACTACTACTTCCACTACTATGGTTAACGGTTAGCAATAAAGTAAAGTAATTACATGGTGTTTTCATTGACACACAGGTCATAAATAAATTAAGACAACTCCTATGGCTCCTGCCGGTTGTCATACTCATCGACATGCAAGTCGTGATTCCTATTACAAGAACATGATCAATATCATACATCACGTATATCATTCATCACATCCTTTTGGCCATATCACATCACATAGCTTACCCTGCAAAAACAAGTCAGACGTCCTCTAATTGTTGTTGCATGTTTTACGTGGCTTCTATGGGTTTCTAGCAAGAACGTTTCTTACCTACGCAAAACCACAACGGTGATATGCCAATTGCTATTTACCCTTCATAAGGACCCTTTTCATCGAATCCGATCCGACTAAAGTGGGAGAGACAGCCACCCGCCAGCCACCTTATGCATCAAGTGCATGTCAGTCGATGGAACCAGTCTCACGTAAGAGTATGTGTAAGGTCGGTCTGGCCGCTTCGTCCCACAATGCCGCCGAATCAATATAAGACTAGTAACGATAAGCAAATTGAACAAATCATCGCCCACAACTGCTTTGTGTTCTACTCGTGCATAGAATCTACGCATAGACCTAGCTCATGATGCCACTGTTGGGGAACATAGCAATAATTCAAAATTTTCCTACGTGTCACCAAGATCAATCTAGGAGATGCTAGCAATGTGAGAGAGGGAGTGCATCTTCATACCCTTGAAGATCGCTAAGAGGAAGTGTTACAAGAACGCGGTTGGTGGAGTCATACACGGAGCGATTCAGATCGCGGTCGATTCCGATCTAAGCGCCAAACAACGGCGCCTCCGTGTTCAACACACGTACAGACCGGGGACATCTCCTCCTTCTTGATCCATCAAGGGGAGAGGAGAAGTTGAGGGAGAACTCTGACAGTACGATGACGTGGTGGTGATGAAGCTCGTGGTTCTCCGGCAAGGCTTCGCCAAGCACTATGGAGGAGGATGAGGAGTAGGAGAGGGGGAGGGGCTGCACCAGGGGAAGGGTGTAGCGACCAGACCTCAAACAGTCTGATCTCTGTGCTCCAGTGTCATCCCTGGATCAGTAATGCTGACACCACACAGTACTCGGAGGATTTATAGCAGAGTAGCAAACACACACTTATTACATTGAGTGTCTCAAAAGAGAACTTATTACAATAAATATGGCTTAAGGCCATCTAATAAATATAACAGCGGAAGGCTTGGAAGATAAGTGAGTCCATCAACTCCAATGGCATCACTGAGTATAGAACCACGACCTAAAAACTCCTTAATCGTCGTCTGAAAAGTCTGCAACATTAACGTTGCAGCCCGAAACGGGTCAGCACATGGAATATGCTGGCAAGGTAACACATAGAGAATAATGGAATGAAACAGCTATACTATATGCATATTTGGCTGGTGGAAAGCTCTATGGTTACAGTTTTGCGTAAAGCCAATTTTTCCCTACTTCAAAGGAATAAAATTTAATTACTATCATGGTGGTTGTTAAACATTGAGAATGGTTGACAGCATTCTCAATCCCAATTAAAAATCATCATTAAACATAACCCAACAAAATTAATTTAGAGTAACATGTTGAGATTCACATGAAAATCCAAGTACTAGATACTCAAGATGTCCATAACCGGGGACACGGCTAACCATGATTAGTTTATTACACTCTGCAGAGGTTTGCGCACTTTTCCCCACAAGACTCGATCGCCTCCATTTGGTTTCTCGCACTACATGGTGTTTCAGAAGACGGATGACCGAGACATAGTCTTTCAGAAGCGCTAGCACCTTACGATGGGTAGACCGTACCACCTACATCCCCTACATCTGCTAGTCTACCACTGTAAGAGTTCGCACGACTTAGTCAACTATGCTAGAGCCCATAATAGCTTGTGGCTGCACACGGAAGTTTCTAGTATGAATAGTCTCATGATCCCTTTGAGCCTGGGTGGTGGTCCAAAGAAAACAGGCAAGTCCTGGAATACCCAGGTGCCTCAATCCACCCAGATGTGTGTTTAAGTTGCCACCTTAGATAAACCATTAATTAACAATCTCACATCTGTCATGGATTTCACTCACCCAATCCACGTCTACTAGCATAGCATGGCATAATAAGCAAACATAGAAGTAACTCCCAAAGGTTTGATAATAAACAGGTAATAGGTACTACCTCATCTACTTCCCATCCCACAATTTAATTAGATCCTAATCTTGTAATGTGTGAGGATTGATCTAATGCAATAAAACTGGGTAGTAGAAAAGGTATGATCAAAGTGTTACTTGCCTTGCTGATGATCCGTGAAACCTAACAATTCGAAGTAACAGGCGGCGCACTTCGGGTATTCTATCACAGACAAACAAACAAGCATACAATAAGCACTCATCTAATGCACAGATAAAACTCAAATAAGAGAACTAACCAGAAGTTTCAACTTAAGAACTCCGGTTGGAAAAAAGAATCAAATCGAATGAAACAACGAAAGACAAACGGCGAAAGAAAACAACTTCTTTCTACTAATCTGGATCTAGGGAAAATTTTACAGTAACAAAAACTTGTTTAAGTTGGTTAAATGGATAGAGGGTTTCGGGACGAAACTCTAGGCGCTTGAATCGCCTGATTCCGATAAACGAGCGAAAAGTTAAACTAAAACGAAAATCGGATGAGGAATCGCGATCAGAAAAATCACGGATTTAATCTGAGAAAAAGAAAAACGACGAACGCCGAATTTTTTTTCTCTTTTTTTCGGCATGGAAAACGAGGCGCGACGAACCTCGGGCGGCGGTATCGTCGGCGGCGGCGGCGCGCGCGGATCGAGGCGGGGCTGATGGGCTGGGGCGGCTCGGGTCGGCGCTATTTAAAGGTTGCCCCCGGGCGGTGTCCCGCTCAGGTACGGCCCGAAGTCGGTTCGTTTTTTTTAATTATTCCGCTCGGAAGAAAAATAAAAAAAATGCTAAACGGACTCCAAAAATTCCGAAATAAATTTTCATGGGATTCTAAAATCAAGCCACACAAGGTGAACATTTATTTGGGCCCTAAATGCAATTTTGAAAAACGCACTTTTTTCCTAAATTCAAATAAAACACCGAAAAACTCTGAAATAAAATCTTATTTGATTTTATTATTAAATCCTCAATATTTCTTTATTTTGGGAAAGTCATTTTATTCCCTCGCTCATATTTTTGTAATATAAATAATTGATGATAAAATAAATAAAATCAAATGATCCTATTCTCAAAATTTGAGAAAACTCAAAAATGAAAATAACGAAATCCCCAACTCTCTCCGTGGGTCATTGAGTTGCGTAGAATTTCTAGGATCAACAAAAATGCAAAATAAAATATGATATGCATGATGATCTAATGTATAACATTCCAAATTGAAAATTTGGGATGCTACAAACCTACCCCCCTTAAGATGAATCTCGCCCTCGAGATTCGGGTTGGCTAGAAAATAGGTGAGGGTGGTCTTTGAGAAAATCTTCCTCTCGTTCCCAGGTGGCTTCATCCTCTGTGTGGTGGCTCCACTGAACTTTGCAAAACTTCATAACCTTGCTGCGAGTAACTCGGTTGGCAAACTCGAGGATCTTAATTGGTTTCTCCTCGTAGATCAAATCGTTATCCAACTGAATAGTTTCCAAAGGCACTGTGTCTCTCAATGGTATGTCAGCCATCTCCGCGTGACATTTCTTTAACTGAGAAACGTAGAACACATCATGTACTCCTGACAATCCTTCGGGCAATTCCAACTTGTAGGCTACTTCTCCCATACGCACCAAAACTCGATAGGGTCCTACAAATCGTGGTGCTAACTTCCCTTTAACTCCAAAACGGTTTGTTCCCCGAACTGGAGATACTCGAAGATATGATCTATCTCCGACTTCGTAAACTGTCTCCTTCCATTTAGAATCTGCATAACTCTTCTGTCTGGACTGGGCTATCTTGAGCCTATCGCGAATCAACTTCACCTACTGTTCAGACTCTTTAATCAAGTCAGGTCCAAACAACTGGCGGTCTCCAACTTCGTCCCATGACAACGGTGTCCTGCACCTCCTTCCGTACAAAGCTTCGAAAGGGGCCATCTTTAAACTGGTTTGATAACTGTTGTTGTAAGAGAACTCTGCATATGGCAAATTATCGTCCCAACTAGATCCATAATCTAGCGCACAAGCTCTCAGCATATCCTCCAAAATCTGATTGACTCTCTCGGTCTGTCCATCTGTCTGTGGATGAAAAGATGTACTGAATTCTAGCCTAGTACCCAAAGTTTCATGCAACTGCTTCTAGAACTTTGAGGTAGACTGGGTTCCTCTATCCGATACGATACTCCTCGGAACTCCATGCAGACATACGATCCTGGTCATGTATATCTTTGCCAACTTAGCACTGGTATAAGTGGTCTTTACTAGGATGAAATGAGCTACTTTCGTCAATCGATCAACTACAACCCAAATTGAGTCATAGCCTGAACGAGTCCTGGGCAATCCCATGATAAAATCCATGCCTAGCTTATCCCACTTCCATTCGGGTATCGACAATGGTTGTAACAATCCTGCTGGCTTCTAATGCTCCGCCTTTACTCTCTGACATACATCACAAACTGCTACATACTCCGCAATATCCTTCTTCATTCCGGTCCACCAGAAAATATCCTTCAAATCCAGATACATCTTGGTATTTCTTGGGTGAATTGAATACGGTGAGTCGTGTGCCTCTTGAAAAATCAACTTCCTGATCTCCGGGTCATTGGGCACATAAACGCGGTCTTCAAAGCATAGGGTGTTGTGTTCATCCTCACGAAATCCTTTAGCTTTTCCTTTGCTTAGTTTCTCCTTTATAGCGGCAATCTCTTTGTCAGCTTTCTGAGCTTCCCTTATTCTATCCATCAAAGTTGACTGAATCTCCATTGCTGCTACATAACCTCTCGGAACTATTTCCAAACATAGTTCACGAAGATTTTCGGCTAACTCCCTTGGTATTCCTCCTGTCATTAATGTATTGACATGGCTCTTGCAACTCAATGCGTCAGCTACTACATTAGCCTTTCCGGGGTGATAATGCAATCTCATATCATAATCCTTGATAAGCTCCAACCATCTCCTTTGTCTGAGATTTAACTCCTTCTGTGTGAAAATGTACTTCAAACTCTTATGATCCGTGTACACCTCACAATGGTTTCCAATGAGAAAATGCCTCCATGTTTTCAAAGCATGCACTACGGCTGCTAACTCCAAATCATGCATGGCATAATTCAACTCATGAGGCTTCAGTTGTCTTGAGGCATATGAAACAACTCTCCCTTCCTGCATAAGCACTACTCCAAGTCCTCGACGTGAAGCGTCACAATACACCTCATAATCTTTGGTCTGGTCTAGCAAAATCAACACTGGTGAGGTAACCAAATGTTTCTTCAATTCCTGGAAACTAGCCTCGCATTCCTCTGTCCATATGAACTTGGTATCTTTCTTCAACAACTCAGTCATAGGCTTCGCAATCTTTGAGAATTTCTCAATAAATCTCCGGCAGTATCCTGCGAGTCTAAGAAAACTCCGGATCTCTCCAACTGTTGTTGGGGCTTCCCACTTGGTCACGGTTTCAACTTTAGCGGGATCTACTGCTATACCTTCTCCAGATATAACATGTCCGAGGAATCCTACTTCCTTCAACCAAAACTCACATTTTCTGAACTTGGCATATAATTGATGTTCTCTGAGCTTTCCAAGTACCAAACGCAAATGCTCCTTATGTTCCTCTTCATTCTTCGAATAAACCAGGATATCATCAATGAACACTACGACGAACTTATCCAAAAAATCCATAAACACTTTGTTCACCATGTTCATAAAATAGGCAGGTGCGTTAGTCAGACCAAATGACATAACGGTATACTCGTACAGCCCGTACCTAGTGGTAAAAGCTGTCTTCGGAATATCCTGTTCTCGAATCTTCAACTGGTGGTATCCTAATCGCAGATCGATCTTGGAAAATACCTTAGCTCCTTGCAATCGATTAAACAGATCGTTGATCATTGGTAGTGGGTACTTGTTCTTGATCGTTACTTCATTCAATCCTCGATAATCAACAACCATCCTTAACGATCCATCCTTCTTCTCCACTAGAAGTACTGGCGATCCCCAAGGTGAAGAACTTGGGCGAATATATCCCTTATCCAGTAACTTCTTAATTTCCAGCAAATCCTTTGCTGGCATTCTATATGGTCTCTTTGATATTGGCCCTGTGCCTGGCAATAGCTCAATCAAAAACTCAATATCTCTATCCGGTGGCATGCCTGGCAACTCCTCTGGAAATACATCAAGGAAATCGCTTACCACTGGTACTTCCTCCTGCACAACTCCTGTTAGGCAATTTACTTGAGTCCTCTTTGGCACATGCCGGGATACATACTTGATCCTTCTCCCTTCTGGGGTGGTAAGCAAAATTGACTTACTAGCACGCTCAATATTCCCTTCATACTTTGATAACCAATCCATGCCTAATATCACATCCAATCCTTGAGATTCCAATACTATTAGGTCTGAGGGAAAAAAGTTACCAATCCTTAATGGTAACCGATCACACCATAGACTAGCCACATACTCTGCTATGGGCGAGGTTACTAACATGGGTGACCTAAGGGCTTGGGTTGGTAGGTTATACTTATCCACAAATCCCCTTGAGATGTATGAATGCGATGCACCAGTATCAAAAAGAACGAGTGTAGTAAATGACTTAACCCAAAACTTACCTATTACTGCATCGGGCTGAGCTTCAAGCTCCTCCACGCTAACGTGGTTCACCTGTCCCCTGTTGAAAGGGTTCGGCTTCTTCCCAGAACTTCCATTGCTATTTCCATCTTGTAATTCAGGACATTCATTGGCATAATGTCCTGTCTTCAAACACTTAAAGCAAGTGACTTGGCATAGGTCCTTCTTGGCTGGGGTTGATGGGTTGGTGCGGTTCTGGCTGTTGCTTCCTCCATTGCCATTACCATTCTTGGTGCCATTGTGATTGTGCGAGCTACCTACTCCATGGGTATGCTGAAAATGTCCTCCCGGTCTAGGGGTAAAACATGGCTTCTGCTGAGCTCCTGAATTGTACTTTCCTTGTCCATACTTCCTCTTGCAATTCTCAATTTGCTGTTGCTTCCCTTCAATCATAAGAGCACGATCTACCAACTCCTGGTAGTTGTTGAAGGTTGCTACCATCAACTGCATGCTCAACTCATCATTCAGTCCTTCCAGAAACTTCTCCTGCTTAGTTGCATCCGTAGCGACGTCATCTGGGGCATAACGTGCTAGCTTACTAAATTCCTCCACATACTGGCCAACTGTCCGTCCTCCTTGGCGCAAGTTGCGAAACTCACGCTTCTTCATGGCCATAGCTCCTGCTGAAACATGTGCAGTATGAAAAGCCTGCTGAAATCGGTCCCATGTGACAGTGTCGACAGGGAAAGTGGCTGTGAAATTCTCCCACCATGATGTTGCGGGTCCTTCTAACTGATGTGCGGCAAACTTCACCTTCTCCACATCTGTGCATCCTGCTGTGGTCAACTCCCTAGCTGTCTTGCGGAGCCAATCATCTACTACTATCGGCTCGGTGCTACTGGAAAACACCGGCGGATTTATCCTAAGAAAACATGCTAAGTGGTCAACAGGTGGGGGTGGTGGTGGTGGGTTGTTGTTATTGTTCCCCTGATTCTGACTCTGGACTAGCAACTACTTCAATGTGTTCTGCTGTTGGATCAACTGGGTGAGCTCCGATGGAAAGGCAAATCCGGGGTCATGTCTTAGAGGCATCTAAGGGTTTAGAAAAGATGAGATATAAGAATAGAGGGGGTCTAAAAGAAAACGCTACCCATATGCACATGAGGCAAAACAAACAATTCACTTCATTCAATCAAACAAAGGCATACAATCGATCTAACTATCGCAAAAGTGCTCGGACTATTATATTTACATGGTGGACTACTACTACTGATGAGGTGGTCTACTAGAAATATTCTTCGGTTGTTGACTCCATAATATCTGCTCCAGCTTCATCAACATAGTCATCGTCGCTACTATCTGCTTCCGAGTCGGTGCCGTCGATGATGATGTAGTCTTCCGGGCTAATCTCCTGAGGTTCTTCGTCTTCATCTACTGGCGTAGGGTCTCCCATAAATATTCCAATCTTCTTGATAAGGTCATCATTCTTCTCCACCAATACTTCAATTTCCTCTTCATAATCTTCACGTGTAGCCTTGAGTTCTTCCTCCAGTTCCTTGATTCTAGTCTTAGCCTTTTTCAGATCTATCATGTCAACGCACATCTGGTTCTCCTGTCGTCGAATGTGCTGATTTAACGCCTGGATAAAAGCTGCGATTGATCTATCCTTCCTGGTGCTGATCATCTCCCAGTGTTCATCTTGGTGCCCACAAATCTGGTAGATAGTATCCTTGAGGTCCTTGCGGTAGACTTCTCCAATGCGTCCCATGGCGATGTGAGCTGCCATGATCTTTCCTAGACTCCAAGTTGGTGCATCAAAAGAAAATTCTATGGGATCAGTGACTGGCATGAACGTCCTTCCTGGAACTTGAACTTGAATCATCCAGCGCTCTTCTTCAAGTAAAGTGGCGTTGTAGTTTCCCGTCAAGCTTGGTACTCCTATATTCAGGTATCTAGTGACTTCCTTCAAGTGGCGTCCAAAGGGTGTATCTTCATCCGGTTGTGTGAACTTGTTCCTTGCATCCGCCATCCTAAAGAGTAGAAAAGATGAGAAGTTAGAAGAGAAGAGAGTGCGTAGTGATCTAGGTCTTTAGCTTAGTGGTCGTGTCCTACAGTCAGCGTGTGCTCTGATACCATCTCTGTAGCGACCAGACCTCAAACAGTCTGATCTCTGTGCTCCGGTGTCATCCCTGGATCAGTAATGCTGACACCACACTGTACTCGGAGGATTTATAGCAGAGTAGCAAACACACACTTATTACATCGAGTGTCTCAAAAGAGAACTTATTACAATAAATATGGCTTAAGGCCATCTAATAACTATAACAGCGGAAGGCTTGGAAGATAAGTGAGTCCATCAACTCCAACGGCATCACTGAGTATAGAACCACGACCTAAAAACTCCTTAATCGTCGTCTGAGAAGTCTGCAACATTAACGTTGCAGCCCGAAACGGGTCAGCACATGGAATATGGTGGCAAGGTAACACATAGAGAATAATGTGATGAAACAGCTATACTATATGCATATTTGGTTGGTGGAAAGCTCTATGGTTACAGTTTTGCGTAAAGCCAATTTTTCCCTACTTCAAAGGAATACAATTTAATTACTATCATGGTGGTTGTTAAACATTGAGAATGGTTGACAGCATTTTCAAGCCCAATTAAAAATCATCATTAAACATAACCCAACAAAATTAATTTAGAGTAACATGTTGAGATTCACATGAAAATCCAAGTACTAGATACTCAAGATGTCCATAATCGGAGACACGGCTAACCATGATTAGTTTATTACACTCTGCAGAGGTTTGCGCACTTTTCCCCACAAGACTCGATCGCCTCCATTTGGTTTCTCGCACTACATGGTGTTTCAGAAGACGGATGATCGAGACATAGTCTTTCAGAAGCGCTAGCACCTTACGATGGGTAGACCATACCACCTACATCCCCTACATCTGCTAGTCTACCACTGTAAGAGTTCGCACGACTTAGTCAACTATGCTAGAGCCCATAATAGCTTGTGGCTGCACACGGAAGTTTCTAGTATAAATAGTCTCATGATCCCTTTGAGCCTGGGTGGCGGTCCAAAGAAAACAGGCAAGTCCTGGAATACCCAGGTGCCTCAATCCACCCAGATGTGTGATTAAGTTGCCACCTTAGATAAACCATTAATTAACAATCTCACATCTGTCATGGATTTCACTCACCCAATCCACGTCTACTAGCATAGCATGGCATAATAAGCAAATGTAGAAGTAACTCCCAAAGGTTTGATAATAAACAGGTAATAGGTACTACCTCATCTACTTCCCATCCCACAATTTAATTAGATCCTAATCATGTAATGTGTTAGGATTGATCTAATGCAATAAAACTGGGTAGTAGAAAAGGTATGATCAAAGTGTTGCTTGCCTTGCTGATGATCCGCGAAACCTAACGATTCGAAGTAACAGGCGGCGCACTCCGGGTATTCTATCGCAGACAAACAAACAAGCATACAATAAGCACTCATCTAATGCACGGATAAAACTCAAATAAGAGAACTAACCAGAAGTTTCAACTTAAGAACTCCGGTTGGCAAAAAGAATCAAATCGAACGAAACAATGAAAGACAGACAGCGAAAGAAAACAACTTCGTTCTACTAATCTAGATCTAGGGCAAATTTTACAGTAACAAAAACTTGTTTAAGTTGGTTAAACGGATAGAGGGTTTCGAGATGAAACTCTAGGCGCTTGAATCGCCTGATTCCGATAAACGAGCGAAAAGTTAAACTAAAACGAAAATCGGATCAGGAATTGCGATCAGAAAAATTGCGGATTTAATCCGAGAAAAAGAAAAACGACGAACGCCAAAATTTATTTTTTTGGCACGGAAAACGAGGCGCGACGAACCTCGGGCGGCGGGATCAGCGGCGGAGGCGACGGCGGCTCCGGCAGCGCGCGCGGATCGAGGCAGGGCTGATGGGCTGGGGCGGCTCGGGGCAGCGCTATTTAAAGGCTGCCCCGGGCGGTGTCCCGCTCGGGTACGGCCCGAAGTCGGTTCGTTTTCTTTTAATTATTCCGCTCGGAAGAAAAATAAAAAAAAATACTAAACAGACTCCAAAGATTCCGAAATAAATTTTCACGGGCTTCTAAAATCAAGCCGCACAAGGTGAACATTTATTTGGGCCCTAAATGCAATTTTGAAAAACGCACTTTTTTCCTAAATTCAAATAAAACACCGAAAAACTTCGAAATAAAATCTTATTTGATTTTATTATTAAATCCTCAATATTTCGTTATTTTGGGAAAGTCATTTTATTCCCTCTCTCATATTTTTGTAATAGAAATAATTGATGATAAAATAAATAAAATCAAATGATCCTATTCTCAAAATTTGAGAAAACTCAAAAATGAAAATAACGAAATCCCCAACTCTCTCCGTGGGTCATTGAGTTGCGTAGAATTTCTAGGAACAACCAAAATGCAAAATAAAATATGATATGCATGATGATCTAATGTATAACATTCCAAATTGAAAATTTGGGATGTTACAAAGGGTGTGTCTGCCCTCTCTCTCCCTCACTATATATAGGGGGATGGGGGTGGAGGAGGCGCCCTAGGGTTCCCTAGGGGAGGGGTGGCGGCCACAGGGGAAACCCTAGATGGGTTTGGGCGCCCCCACCCCTAGGAAACTTTCCCCCCAAGCCGGGATGGGTGGCTGCCCTAGGGGAGGCGCCCCCACCTCTCCAAGTTACGGTAGATGGGGTGGGCGGCGTGCTCATCCCCTTAGTGGGCTGATGTGTCCCCTCCCCTTGGCCCATAAGACCCCCGAAAGCTTGATGGGGCCTCCAAAACCCCTTTCGGACATGCTGGTCGTCACCCAGTACCCCCGAAACAATTCCGGACTCCAATACCCTTCGTCCAATATATCGATCTTCAGCTTCGGACCATTCCGAAACTTCTCGTCACGTCCAAGATCTCATCCGAGACTCCGAACAACCTTCGGTAACCACATACTATTTTCCGTAACAACTCTAGCGTCACCGAACCTTAAGTGTGTAGACCCTACGGGTTCGGGAACCATGCAGACATGACCGAGACATCTCTCCGGCCAATAACCAATAGCGGGATCTGGATACCCATATTGGCTCCCACATGTTCCACGATGATCTCATCGGATGAACCACGATATCGGGGATTCAACCAATCACGTATACAATTCCCTTTGTCAATCGGTATGTTACTTGTCCGAGATTCAATCGTTGGTACCCCAATACCTCATTCAATCTCGTTATCGGCAAGTGACTTTACTCGTTCCGTAACGCATGATCCCATGGCTAACTCATTAGTCACATTGAGCTCATTATGATGATGCATTATCGAGTGGGCCCAGAGATACCTCTCCATCATACGGAGTGACAAATCCCAGTCTCGATTTGTACCAACCCAACAGACACTTTCGGAGATACCTGTAGTGCACCTTTATAGCCACCCAGTTACGTTGTGACGTTTGGTACACCCAAAGAATTCCTACGGTATCCGGGAGTTGCACAATCTCATGGTCTAAGGAAATGATACTTGACATTATAAAAGCTCTTAGCAAACAAACTACACGATCTTGTGCTATGCTTAGGATTGGGTCTTGTCCATCACATCATTCTCCTAATGATGTGATCCCATTATCAATGACATCCAATGTCCATGGTCAGGAAACCATAACCATCTATTGATCAACGAGCTAGTCAACTAGAGGCTTACTAGGGACATGTTGTGGTCTATGTATTCACACATGTATTACAGTTTCTAGTTAATACAATTATAGCATGAACAATAGACAATTATCATGAACAAGGAAATACAATAATAACCATTTTATTATTGCCTCTAGGGCATATTTCCAACAGATGAAGGGGAGGTGAAGAAGCCGAGGAAAATCGGTTCCCGATGGAGAAGTAAATGGGAGAAGTGGCGTGCAGGCAGTTGATTAGACGGCTATGTACACTAAATGAAAAGGCTATGCGGGTAGACTGAGGAGTCGTACCTGTTCGTGTATGTGCCCATCCTTCCTGATAGGTGGGACCTATGCAAGCAGATAAAAAATGTGTCGTAGCTGGTTCAGATGGATATTGGCGCATGTGTGGGAGACACAACATTCTTTGGTTAAGGAATACACGGTTATCCTCATCAAAAAAGAAAAGTGAAAGTGCGTTATATCGACTAGAGGGGGGGTGAATAGGCGATTTTTATGAAATTCTTCACTTAGGAATTTCCTGGTGAGGAAATTCCTTAGCGAAGAACTACTAGCAGTGGAATAAGTACTCAAAAGTAAACACAACAGAATACAAGCATAGTCATCATGATGAAATGAAGACAGGCTCAGAGTACAGGAAGCGTAATCACAGGATAACACAGGATGAAGACAAACAGACTGAAGAAATTGAACTGAGGAAATTGAGAAAGTCTTCAGTCAAAGTCTTCAAACACATATATGAACAAACATACAACACAGTTATGAGGAAATGAAAGAGTTGAGGAAATAGAACCAGTAAGCTCGGTGAAGACAATGATTTGATAGACCAGTTCCAACTGCTGTCTCACTTGTACGTCTGGTTGGAGCGGCTGAGTATTTAAACTCGAGGACACACAGTCCCGGACACCCAGTCAAGGACACTTAGTCCAAGACACCCAGTCCTCACCATATTCTCCTTGAACTAAGGTCACACAGACCTCGTCCAATCACGCGTGGTAAGTCTTCAGGCGACTTCCAAACCTTCACAAACTTGGTCACTCGGCGATCCACAATTCCTCTTGGATGCTCTAGACCATGACGCCTAACCGTCTGGAAGAAGCACAGTCTTCAAAGGTAACAAGCGTCAGATCCACTCAGGATCAATCTCTTCAGTGATGCTCAATCACTTGGGGTTTGTAGGTGTTTGGGTTTTTGGTTTTTCCTCACTTGATGATTTTCTCTCAAAGTCCCCGGAGGATGGGTTGCTCTCAAACGACAAGTGTCAGTTTCTCTCGGAGCAGCCAACCAGCTAGTGGTTGTAGGGGGCGGCTATTTATAGCCTAGGGAGCAGCCCGACATGATAAGACATAAATGCCCTTCAATGATATGACCGTTAGGTGGATAGATATTTTGGGACAGCTGGCGCATAGCACAGCAACGGTTGGAATTTTGAGTAGTAAAATCCTCCGGGCTATCATGTTCCTCACTGTGTAGGCAATCCGCACTGGCGAATTCCTAACTCCTCAGTCCGGACAAATTCCTTAGAGACCAGAAGAACTTCGTCTCTGTCACTGAAGAAATTGACTGAACTGCATGAGATTTCCAATGGCTTCACTCGAAGGGATTGGTAGGTGTAGGATTCTGAGTTGAGCATCACATGGAAATTTTTCCTTAGTATTTCCTCGACCCCCTTTAACAGTACGGTGTTTCCTATGACTCAAGAAAAAGAAAAAGAAAACTATGAACACGAAAGTCTTCAAGCTTCATATTTCTCGCATGAATATCAAGTCTTCACGGACACACCAATTTCTTCACTTTCAAAGTCTTCATGAAAGTCTTTAGAAATACCAAAATCTTCAGTCGAAGATATTCATTTTTAGGGGTCGACTTGTCCTGTAAATATCAAATTCCTCATAGACTTATAGACCTATGTACACTCACACAAGCATTAGTCCCTTAACCTATAAGTCTTCAATACACCAAAATCACTAAGGGGCACTAGATGCACTTACAAAAAGGCCCATCTTCGTGCTTCCGCGTACACGAGAATTTGGTTTTGCTCGCATTACAGATGATACTTGGAGGATGAAGTGAACAGGCATGCTAGCACGGGAGACCTATTTCCGCTATATAGTACTGGAGTACTCATGTTCCTACTAGTAGTAGTAGTAAAACTGTGGTACACTTGATGGTCAAAATACTATTCATCCGGTCCTCACAGTGAAGTGACAACACCCTGCGCCTGCCACTAGTCCAGGCGGCGTGTTCGGGTTACCAAAGTCAGCCTCACCCTGTGCACTGTGCAGTCTGTCACCGCCGCTGTACAACACATTAGCATGCCTCGCCTTGTCTCCCTCTCCCCTCCCATAGGACCACTCCATCTCCATCTCTATCTCCATCTCCATCTCCATCTGACTGTGTCCGCGTGTATCGTCGCCTCGCTCACACCGACAGCCTTCTCCCCCGTAAATCAAGCCCCCCAAAACCCCCACCTTCCAAACTCCACCATAGCCGAACGCGAACCGCGCAGCATCCATATGAGCACCATGCGGCTGGCTGCATGCTCGAGGGACATGCACACGGCCATCGTCGAAGCGAGGTCTAAGATTCTCAAGACACCCTGCTTGCTGCTATCTGGTCTTGCGATATTGGCTCAGCATGATACGGATAAGTACATGATGCCCCTCGACTTCAATACGATCTCCATTAGCGAAAACTTCTTTGCAGGTATGTAGTGGGTCGCCGTAGATCATTTCCCTCGACTTCGATCCGATCACCATCGCCCGAAACTTCTTGGCAGGTATGTACTAGGTCGGCATGAACTCCCACTGGATGGCTTCCTTCAGAGAAGGGGAAGACGGTAAAAAGTTGGACCTCGTGAACTTCCAGACCTCCCATGTGATTATCCTTCCTCCGTTGGATTATATAGAGTTTTACCATCGCGGTCCAAGTCATCTAGATTACCACGTCAGTTGGATGGACCTTGTTTTGCAGAAGATTGTAATCTGCCAAGTGCCCACACAACATGCGAGTTACGCGGACTTCAAGCTAATTGCCTTGTTCGACCGCGGACTCGCCTATCTTTACGCCGGTGCCTTCTTTAGCTGGAGACAACTCAGCTCGAAGTGGATCATTGTCAAAGTTGATACACACTTCTATGATGCTATTGAACACAATGGCATCATCTACACGATCGCCAAAGCAGATGGCACCATGTATTGCTGGGACGACGCGTGTAAGTTGTTTCCGTCTCATGTTAATGATGATGCCATGACACTGTTTGAACTTTTTGTGATGATTGGCATATCCCTGTTTGAGCAGAATTTGAGTAGAACTATGGCAATCTATTAGAGACGCCGTAAATCAGCTATATTTGGAATGAGTAAATTCATGCGATTGTGACCATGTCATTACAGCCAATTTGTACCCCTGAATAATAAAATGGTTAGGAATATATGGATGTTCTCCTTATTTTACAGTAATCTATATACTACTACTAAATATGAGTGTGTATCAATGGCCATGTTAGTTTCCTCATTTTCGTGATGTAGAAACATGCACCACACTGTTGGTTTCATATAACCATATATTAGGGAAGTAAATGTGCATATGGAGAACTCTATATTTGGAAGGAGTGAAATTCTGTAATGCTTACCATGTGTACATAAATATATTCGCCCTTCAGCAATCAATGGCTAGAATAATATCCTCACAAAAATTTTGCCCACAGAACACGAGTATATAACAATGCATGGTCTGTTAGTTACCTTGAAGAATTTGTTTGTGAGGACAGAACATGATTACATAACATGCATGACATGGTAGTTTCCTGTGAAGAATCGATTGCGAGCTAACATGAGTATAACCATGCATGGCACTTCTATATTTTTGAACCCAGTATACATTTCCCTGTATTTTCCTCCCAGTTCCAACAGGGACATATCAATGTTGTTTCTTGCATTATCCTACTCATACTCTGAACAATGCTGATCTTACATTAACAATGCATGTCCTTTTTGATATGATGCAGTGTCCCTACAGTTACTGCCCTTTGTAATCACACCACCTTTGCCAAAACAGGGAAGCACAACTGGTTCCTTGCTCGATCAGATGACGGCAAAATACTGATGTTCATTCGGACACATGAGCCGGAAAAGTTATATTGCAAAAACCCCACTGTATACAAGCACCATGAAATATGTGAGTATCCGGACAGTGGTTGTTACATCTATGAGCAGGATACCAGCTTGTTGGGGCCTTCAGGATTTTTTAGTTGGAGGCGGGTAAACAGCCTTGGTTCACACTCTTTGTTTCTCGGACTCAATTATCCGATTAACCAGGAGATCACCGTTGGCAAGGACCTTGATGGCAGAGAGGCTCTATTTGCTATGGAAAACTGTGTCTACACGGCGAGCCCTAGGAGTTCGGGAGCAAACTCCCCTGATTTTCAACGATACAGCCTGCAGCCAAAAGAAGGTGAGAATGACAAAGGCATCCGGATTAACTTTGATCCATGGATGTCTCAATTACGGCAGGCAGTGATGTGGTTCAAGCTTTCAGGTTGATAGGTAATTGGGCTGTTGCGTTGAAACGGTGGAGTACTGATGTCTCCGGATCATTGGTCGCTGAAGCGGGGCTGAAAATTATGATGGTGTTGGATCATCTCTTCGAATGACTTTGTTGTCTTTGCTGCTTGTTCTGGATGGGTAGTTCTTTCTTTTGTTATGCATATTCCTTGTCATTTGGTCATCCTCGTCTATGTCACTCTTACTATGTAATAGTTGCCTCTGTTTAGAATGTCATTCTCGTCTGGATCAAGAGAGTCTGAGCGCTGCAGATGGGTGCGTTTTGGTGGTGTAGCAAGACTTCTTATGAACTATCATGTCTTGCTGTTTATGTCAGTAGTAGTCACTAGTCAGTGTTTGAATGTTGTATATATCGTTGTTTTGAACTGTTTATTGTCTCGAACTACTAGTGGGCTAAATGAGGGCATCACCATTCTCTAGTGTTCAGAGTGTATCTCCTTTTTTCAAGTTATATAATTTGAGCTCAGTGTCTTTTTGATGGTGTACACTTGTTTGGGCCACTGAGGTGTCATTGAATATGGGTCGAGTAGTAACACAATGCCAAACAGGTCAATTATGACTCTCAGGCCGGGCTCTCAAAAGATCCTCAAAAAAAGGCCGGGCTCTCAAAAAAAGAAAGAATAAGGACTCTTAGGCCGACATGTGGGCGCCACCGGTGTTTTCGTGCGCTTGCACGCCGAGAGCATATTGGCGCGTTGAAAGTGTGTTATATCGACTAGAGGGGGGTGAATAGGCGATTTTTATGAAAGTCTTCAAAATGTGAAAGTTATGAAGACAAATAGTAGAGATATGCCTATTATCATGCAGTGGAAGTTAGACTACACTAGGCAAGCCATGGTCAAGTATCAACAGAGTGAAAGCACAGTGACAAATAGCTGTAGTGTAATAAGGATCAGGTAGGAAAATACTATGAAGCCAAACTGATCATACACTCACGTATTGAAGACAAAAGATAGAACAGACACGCAATGACTTCACAAAGAGTGAACAGTAAGTAAAAGGAAGTGAAGATGAAACCAGTGACTCGTTGAAGACAATGATGTGTTGGACCAGTTCCAGTTGCTGTGACAACTGTATGTCTGGTTGGAGCAGCTAGGTATTTAAACCTTAGGACACACAGTCCCGGACACCCAGTCCTGAACACGCGGCTCAGGACACCAAGTCCTCACCGTATTCTCCTTGAGCTAAGGTCACATAGTCCTCGCCCAATCACTCTGGTAAGTCTTCAAGGTAGACTCCCAAACCTTCACAGACTTCGTTCACTGGCAATCCACAATGTCTTTTGGATGCTCAGAACGCGACGCCTAACCGTCTGGAGGATTCACAGTCCTCAAGTGTAATAAGTCTTCAGATCACACAGACAAGAAGACTTAAGTGATGCCCAATTCTCTCTGGCTCTGGTGGTTAGGGCTTTATCCTCACAAGGAATTCTCTCTCTCAAAGGCTTCGAGGTGGGTTGCTCTCAAATGACAAAAGCCGTACTCTCAATCTGAGCAGCCAACCGTTTATGGTTGTAGGGGGTGGGTTATTTATAGCCACTTGGCAACCCGACCTGATTTGTCCGAAATGACCCTGGGTCACTAAGGAACTGACACGTGTCCCAACGGTCAGATTTCAAACTCACATGGCAACTTTACTTGGGCTACAAGCAAAGCTGACTTGTCCAGCTCTGGACAAGATTCGCTCTCATTGTCTTCACTCGAAGACATAGGTTTTTGGTTTAGGCATCACTTCAGTCATTCTGACTGGTTCTCCTGGACCCCACTTGACAGTACGGTGGTTCCTATGACTCAACACAAAAGAAAAAGAACTACGAAAGATCTAAGTCTTCGAGCTCCATAGGCTTCATATCATGTCTTCTTTTGTCATAGTCTTCAATGTGAATATCTTCATATACCACCTTTGACTTCAATGTCTTCATACATTTTTAGGGGTCATCTCTGGTAGTAAAACTGAATCAATGAGGGACTTCTACCTGTGTTATCCTGCAATTCTCACAAACACATTAGTCCCTCAACTAGGTTTGTCGTCAATACTCCAAAACCAACTAGGGGTGGCACTAGATGCACTTACAATCTCCCCCTTTTTGGTGATTGATGACAAACTAGTTGAAGTTTTCAACGGGGAATATAGTCTGTGAAATTGTAAAGGATAAGGAATTGTCTTCATAAGTTGCAAGGGCTCCCCCTGAAGATGTGCATATAAGTTAATTTGCTTTTGGAATGCAAATGCACATGGCAGGTTGTACTTGTGGAGATCCACTTCAGCTTATGATGACAATTCACTATGCATGTGAAAGTATATGAAGATAATGACATGCATAATGGAAAATGGACGTCTGCAGAATGAGATAAGTGCGGAATTTATCATCGCACATGCGGAATTTATCTTCGCAAAACAGGGTGGCAAACAAGTAGCAGACGACCATCTGGTTTAAGTGTTACAACTCATAAGAACCAAATGTAGCAAAAACGAGAGTTGTAAGCACGAAGCAAAATATAAGGCACCCGCCCATATGAACCCGCTTGAAGACTATCAATCTCATATGCTTCTCCCCCTTTTGTCAGTAATGACCAAAAAGGTTTGAAGACATAGAGCCTCTACTCGTTCCCATGAGGAGTAGATGAAGTAGCAGGTTGTTGATGTTGTTTGGCGGTGCAGAAGAGCTTGGAGGTGCTGAAGCAGATGGTGGTGAAGTAGCATCGTCTTCTTCCTCAATGATTCTAGCAGTGACTGTAGCAGCAGAGGAAGAGAACTCAGAGTCTTCAAGAGATGGAGTCCCCAGCAGCACAGCTCTTCGAGGAGGTGTGGATTCAAATTTGAATCTCTCAGTGAAGCCATCCTCTTGAAGATTAGCTTCAGAAAGAATCATCGTTAGCCCTTTCCATGTGCGGTGACAGGTTTCATGGGCAACGAAAGCGTTCTTGGTGGCAAGATTTCGGATGCGATTTACATCCACCAAGAGGCTTTTCATTTGTCTCTTCAACCAGTCATGATGCCTATCCTGCTTTTGATGAAGGGCCACAAGAAGCTCTCGGTCGTTGAGAACACGAGTGCGCTTCTTGGGTCTTGAAGCAGTTGCACTTTCAGTGGCTTCAGTTGAAGCAGGGTGTGGTGCACGTGTAGTGCCAGCCAAAGGATACACCCTGGAGATGGCTTCAACACCTTCAACGTTTTGAGTGAAGCTCTGGTGTTCTGCATTCTGAAGACTCAGAGGTTGCTTGGCAGGTTCAGGATAGATGGCTTCAGCAGAGGTATCCACATCAGGCAAGAAGATCCGATGGTTGCGGGCTGAGGGCTGATACGAGATGGCAGAGTGAAGTTTGATCAGCCTCATTACCCAAGGAGCATAGAACTTTAAACCAAACAGATCTGAGCCTGATGCAGCTAGTTGGCGTATGAAGAAATCCTGTGCGTTGAAGCATTTGCCATGAAGGATACAGAATATCAGAGTCTTCATTGCACCCTCGATCTTGGCATTTGGAGAGTGTCCTTTAATGGGCCAGAGAGTCCGCCGGATGATGTGATAGATGGTCCTGGGCAGGTACTCAAGGTCTTCAACGAAGAACTCTGTGGGATAAGGAGCATCGTGGGGCAATGGCTTCATCATGGAGAGCATCTGACTCATATTCGGTTCAGGCCTCTGAAATATGCTCTCAATAGCTTCAGTGTGTAGCCGACAGCCTTGCTCGAAGAATTCGCCTGGAGTGGGCAGGCCAGTGAGCTCAATGATATCAAATGCATTGGCTTCGTGATGAACGTTGCCGGTCATCCACTCCAGGACCCAAGTCTTCGGATCTCTGTTGTATCCTTTGATGTGCAGTGTGGCATAGAATTGTAGCAGGAGCTCTTCGTTCCAATGCTCTTCATCAGTACAAACTGTAGCAGACCCACTTGTTTGAAGCAATCCAACGCTTCCTCTAGACAGGGCAGACCAGCAATAGCTTCAACATCAAGGCGCTTGTGCGGGAAAATGCGACCTTGGTTGTACAGTATGCAAGAGTAGTAGCTGCGCTGAGGATAGCTCCAGAACCTATCTGATGAAATCCTTTCCCTTGAATAGGGGTTCTTGGAGCTATTGAAGAAGGTATTATCTGCCCTGAAGCCATTGATGTTGAAGGAGCCGGGTGCTGATGCAGGACCTAGAAACCTTGGCAGTCTGGGGATTGGCTTCTGGACCTGAGGCCTGTGCTCAACATGATAGTTGAATTGGGGACCTGCAGCAGACTCAGGAACAGAAGTTGTGGGTTCAGTGGCTTCGCTGTCTTCTGAAGCTTTTGCTGGGGAGGGCTCCACATTAGCTTCGTTGTTGGTTGTGCCAGCCTCAAGATTTTCATCCTCCGCTTGGACTAGCTGGAGGGTCGGTCACAAGCATGTTCTCCTGGAGAACTACTTCTTGGTGGAGCAGAGGAGTGGGCTCTTGTGGTGCTTCTTCTGCGGCTGATGCAGCCGGAATGTCTTCAGCATAGACTTGAGGCCTTGGACCTTTGCGAAGCCTGCGGAACGCAGACGACGCCTGTGGGGTTGGAGTGGGCTGGGCCTCATAGTCTTCTTCCTCTTGAGGGCGATCCGCCCATGAAGCATCCTGTGCAATTGGCGTCAGTGGACGACCAATGCTGATGAGTTCGCTGTGTTCTAACTGAGGAAGGGCTGCATCATCTTCTACATTGTCACGATGACCAATGTCTTCAACAGCGATGGGATCAGCTACTGGAATGTCTTTAGCTTCAGGAGCCTCTGTGGAAGCAGGCTCATGAACCGTCAGTTGACGTTCTGCGTCAGGGTGAACCATAGAAATAGGTTCAACTATCAAGGGCTCTGTGGGAGCAGCCCGAGATTTCTTGGTCTTTCTCTTTTTCTTGCTGGGGGCAGTAGGAGAGGCTTCAGAGCTTTTCCTCTTCCTGGCTTCAGCCTCAGCAGTTCTTGTCTTCTTGAGCTCTGAAGCTGTTGACCGGCTCTTTGGGTTCGAGCCAGTCATTGCAGTTGGGAAGACAAGCGGAACTGCTTCCTGCCTTGGTGCCTCTGGTTCAGCTGGAACAGTCTTCTTCTTTTTCTTTGCGGCCATCTTGGGGTCGATGCCAGGACGCCCAAGTGCCTTGCGCTTCTCAGCCTCATTGTAGGCTTGCACACATCTGTCAGTCAGAGACTTCATCCGCTCACGTGAACCCTGAGCTTCTACATGCTTCTTCAGAAAGTTTTCCTTTAGCTCATGCAACATGATCTTGAAGCGCTTCACTTCTTGCACGCTGAGCTTGGCCATATTCTTCTTGAACTGAGCCTTTTCATGATCAATTTTCTGCTTCAGTTCAACAATGCGCTGGGCAATAGCAAGTTCTGAAGCAATAGCACCTTGGAAGGCGACGCTTAGGCCAACGGGTAGCTGTAGATCTTCAAAGCTGATGTTTGGTGTGGCAAACCACTCGTCAATGAAGTTGTGGATGATGGCGACATCAAAGAGAGGCAGATTGTTGAAGATTTCTGCTTCTTCTTTGCTCTTGATGAGTTGCTCAAGAGCGTCATCTCCAAGATCTTCATCACTTGACAGATCAATGGCTTCACTGCACAGGATGGCAACAGCTGTGAGCTGTTTGCCAGTGTGAGACAGAGGCATCTTGGCCTTCTGGTGCCTTGAGACGCGTGATAAGTCTTCAGACTGCACACTGTCTTTAGGAGGTGCAGTCGCCAATGGCTTCGCCTTTGAGATTTTTGGTGAAGGGGCTGGCTTTGAAGCTTTTGGCTTCTTCAACTGCTTCGGCTTCAGCACTGCAGGCACTGCAGGCGCTTCATCAGACTCAGTGTCAGCTGCAGGCTCATTCACTGTAGTCCCTTCAACCAAGATGTAGGTGATGAGGCCTTCAAGGTTGGCATACGGACCGATGACATTGGGTTCTGCTTCTCGTGTGCCATCTGCCCTTGGTGCTGAGGGACCAGGGTTGAAGTCTAACCCAAATTTCTTCTTGTTCTGCTTCGCTGAGTTTTGGGCAAACTAGAAGTTGCGCTTGAACAGATTGTCATCACGACACCAGAGTAGTGATGATGGATGTGCATCATCAGGCTGTGGCCCACGAACCATGCATGGATAGAAGCTTTGGGCAATAGCTTCATCTCTGGACCTGGGTACAAGGTTCTTGTATAAGATGTCTCCCCACAGTCTTTTGATGGCACTTTTCTCAGCATACTCTTGGGTTGTGAAGCGGTATTTGAACCATTGTTCTGCCCAATAGCGTCGAATCCATTGGATTCGGGTCTTGTGCTGACCATAATTCTCTTCAGGATCTATTTTATACATTTCTGCCAGTTCATCAGGCAGATCTTTGGATGTTCCTCCACGTCGCTGTCTGCCCCCCTTCCTTGCTGCTGTTTCTGAAGCCATAAACCTTAACTTGGAAGGCTTCAAGACGTTCAAAGGCTTCAAAGGCTTTCTTTTGCTGGACCAACAGGAACTGGCTTAAGGAGAATTTATGTGATGCTGTAGGAATTCTGCAAATGAATGCAGACTATGAGAACCAAAGGATTCTCCCACAGACATGTACCTGTGACAGCATTAAGGTGCGAGGGAAGGGGAAGAGGTCATATGCATTCTCAGAAGATTTTGAAGATAAATCAGTTTAGAAAACATTGACCTCATCGTGCGAAGACATTCACTCATAGATAAGAAGTTGGTTCCAGAATTGTACGAATCCACAGATCAGTACAAGTGAGGAATCTAACTACTTTTTGAAGCACAAGTGAATATTCTAGGAATGTTATGAGATGCAGTTTGAGAGAGATCTAGTTTGTGTGAGCAGAAACTGCTTGTGTTAGAAAGTGACAGATCAATAGGATCAACGGTGCTGTAAAAAGGCAGTTTTATTTACCACACTGAGAACTGCTAGACGGAGCGAGAGATGAGGCCGAGCAGTTCACTCGTCCATGCCCTAACTTGGCGACGGAGGAGACCTACAGTGACGGCGGAGAGGACGATGTCCGCGGTCGGCGTGAAGACGGCGTCGGAGAGGTTGCGGCAGCGAAGCGCTTCGTCGCCGGCGTCGTCGAGAGCTAGCGGTGGCGCTAGGGTTCGTGCGAGGGTGGAAGAAGAGATAGTTACCGCTGTGAGTGTGTATTTATAGGCACAGGGGCGGCACTGTGCTATTACACAGGTGCCCCTGGCGATTCGCATCTGAGGAATGCGTGGCCAGTTTGCGGAAGTTTGGGGTTTGTTCCACGTCCCACGCACGCCTGGATTGTCGGGTGGTCTTCCTGCTTCTCCGGATTTTATGTGGAGGAATGAGCATTGAAAACGGACTTTATGGTTGTCTCTATATCTTCTGCTGACAAGGACGCAGTGAAGACATTCGACAGTTTCAATAGAATGCATATGACCTAGAGAGATAGAGTTTGAGATAGAAAGCATAGAGAAGTTTGGGGTCCGATCACATTCACTTAGTTCAAAAGATTCAACACGAAGACATAGCTATAAGTGAATGTTGTAGAGGACAGAACACTAGCATATATATATATATATATATATAGTCAACATAGTGAAGATAATCATGAAAATATGTTGAGTTCGAAGCCAAACCAAATGTGAAGACATTGCAAGGTAATGCCATGAGAGAAACACTTCAAAATAGAACGTTTGGTGCTGGCGTTACCCACCGTATAGGAAGTATTAGACCCAGACACGGCGCACAATTATCGTGGCGCTCTGAAGTCAAATTCCACATTAATGTATTCACACTTAGAATGTATGTCTTCATTGATTGAAGATATACTTCACTTCGTGTGTTGCACATCTAAGTCATCAATATGCATATGGGTTAGGATGTGTGCCTGATCACAGGACATTTGAGGATTCCAGGATATTTAGCTCACACCGTAACTTGCAAAACCTCTTCTCATCCAAGGGCTTGGTGAAGATATCTGCCAATTGCTCTTCAGTGTTGATGTGTATGATATCAATGTCTTCCTTCACAACATGATCTCTGAGAAAGTGATGACGAATTTCAATGTGCTTTGTCTTCGAGTGCTGAAATGGGTTGTTGGCAATCTTGATGGCGCTTTCGTTGTCGCAGTAAAGTGGCACTTGCTTCGGATGAATGCCATAGTCCATGAGTGTTTGCTTCATCCACAAAAGCTGAGCGCAGCAAGATCCAGTAGCAATGTATTCAGATTCAGCAGTGGAGAGAGATACACAGTTCTGCTTCTTTGAAGACCAACATACAAGTGATCGTCCCAGAAAGTGACATGTGGCTGATGTAGACTTGCGATCAACTTTGTCACCAGCATAATCAGCATCCGAGAATCCAACCAAATCAAACTCTGAGCCCTTTGGGTACCATAATCCTAGAGTTGGGGTGTGAGCCAAATATCGAAGAATTCGCTTCACAGCTAAGTGATGTGACTCCTTTGGTGCCGCTTGAAATCGAGCACACATGCAAACACTAAGCATAATATCTGGCCTAGATGCACATAGATAAAGTAAAGAACCAATCATGGAGCGGTATACCTTTTGATCGAACTCTTTACCATTGTCGTCAGGACCCAGATGATGTTTGGCTGGCATTGGTGTTGTGAAGCCTTTGCAGTCTTGCATACCGAACTTCTTCAGACAATCTTTGAGATACTTCTCTTGAGATATGAATACTCCATTGCGTTGTTGTCATATTTGAAGACCAAGGAATAACTTCAGCTCCCCCATCATGGACATCTGATATTGCTCTTGCATCATATATCCAAACTCTTCATTGTACTTCTGATTGGTGCAGCCGAAGATAATGTCATTCACATATATTTGGCACACAAACAGTTCACCATCATATGTCTTCGTGAAAAGAGTGGGATCTAGGGAACCAGGTATGAAGCCTTTGTTCTTCAGGAAGTATTTGAGTGTGTCATACCAGGCCCTAGGGGCTTGTTTGAGGCCATACAGTGCCTTGTTGAGCTTCTATACCATGTCAGGATGTTTTGGATTTTCAAAGCCAGGTGGTTGTGCAACATACACTTCTTCTTCAATCTTGCCATTGAGAAAGGCACTCTTGACATCCATTTGATATAGAATTATGTTATGATGATTTGCATAGGCCAGCAGTATGCGTATGGCTTCAAGCCTAGCCACAGGAGCAAATGTTTCATCGAAGTCAATGCCTTCCACTTGAGTATATCCTTGAGCAATGAGACGAGCTTTGTTTCTGACAACTTGACCATGCTCATCTTGCTTGTCGCGGTATATCCATTTGGTGCCTATTATGTTGTGCTTCCGTGGATCAGGACGCTTAACCAGTTCCCATACATTATTCAGCTCAAACTGTTGAAGCTCTTCTTGCATAGCTTGAATCCATTCAGGTTCCATGAAGGCTTCTTCAACTTTCTTGGGTTCTGATATTGAGACGAATGCGAAGTGCCCACAGAAATTTGCTAGCTGAGTTGCCCTTGAACGAGTGAGTGGACCAGGTGCATTGATGCTATCAATTATTCTTTCAATCTGCACTTCATTGGCAACCCGAGGATGTACGGGGCGAAGACTTTGCTCTTGCTGTTCACTGTCGTTGTTGGAAGGAATGTCTTCAGGCTGAGCAATGTCTTCATGTTGATCAGGTGCTGAAATGATAAGTTCTTCTTCAGGATGAGCTTCAGAAGGTATAATCTCTCCAGTTCCCATTAGCTTGATTGATTCACTGGATGGAACTTCATCTAGCACACTTGGCAGCTGCTCTCTTTGTGATCCGTTGGTCTCATCGAACCGCACATCCACTGTTTCAACCACTTTGTAATGAAAGAGATTGAAGACTCTGTAGGAGTGCGAATCCTTTCCATATCCAAGCATAAAACCCTCATGTGCTTTTGGTGCAAATTTTGAGGTGTGATGTGGGTCCTTGATCCAGCACCTTGCGCCAAATACTCTGAAGTAACTGACATTTGGCTTTTTGCCAGTAAGGAGCTCATAAGATGTCTTGTTCAGAAGCTTGTGAAGATAAACACGATTGATTGTATTGCATGCAGTGTCAATGGCTTCAGTCCAGAATTTTCTTGGAGTCTTGTATTCATCTAGCATCATTCTGGCCATCTCAATGAGTGTTCTGTTCTTGCATTCGACGACGCCATTCTGCTGTGGCATGTACGGAACTGAGAATTCATGTGTGATGCCCAAGGTATCAAGATATGTATCAAGGCCAGTGTTCTTGAATTCAGTGCCATTGTCACTTCTGATGTGCTTTATCTTGGATTGTTCATAGCTCGATTGGCGAAGCGTCTAAAGACATCCTGCACTTCAGTCTTGTAAAGGATTATGTGCACCCAAGTATATCTAGAGTAATCATCAACAATGACAAAGCCATAGAGGCAAGCAGTAGTAGTAAAAGTTGAGTAGTGAGTGGGACCAAAAAGATCCATGTGAAGCAGTTCGAAGGGTCGAGTAGTGGTCATGATTGTCTTCGAGGGATGTTTTGCCCTCGTCATCTTCCCTGCTTCACAGGCACCGCATAAGTGATCTTTCTTGAACTTGACGCCCTCGATGACCTATGACATGTTTCTTCTTCGCAAGAGTGTGGAGGTTCCTCATGCCAGCATGTCCAAGCCTCCGATGCCATAGCCAGCATTCTGAAGCTTTTGCAAGAAGACATACTGCAAGTGTGGCCCTGCTGAGAAATCTACCACAAACAATCATCTTTCCGATACCCTTCAAACACTAGAGACTTGTCAGATTCCATTAGTACAAAGGGACGAAATTTTCCAAATATTACGACCATGTTCAAATCGCAAAGCATTGAGACAGACATTAAGTTGAAACCAAGGGATTCAACAAGCATGACTTTATCCATGTGTTGATCCTTTGAGATTGCAACTCTACCTAGACCCAATACCTTACTTTTACCAGTGTCAGCAAATGTGATGTGGCTCTTGTCGCATGGACGTAAGGTTGAGCCCACAAGAAGGCTTCTTTTGCCAGTCATGTGATTTGTACACCCACTGTCAATAATCCCTTCTGAAGACTTTGAAGACGCTGGTGTCGTACCCTACAGTGTAGTTAGGGGGATAGGCTTCACGAAGAGAATTGTGAAGCAAAAACATTTGACGAACCAGTGGGTTATGAAAACTGAGATCCAGATTAGGACTAATAGGGAGAGTAGCATGCGATTCAGGAACGAAGTACATAATGATGCCATTCGGGCATTTTATCTTGCGCCCTACAAGATTTTTAAGGTCCCCAGCAATAGCGTCAGAAGATTTTGTTTTTCTGCTGGAGACCTTTCCCTGCAAAAGAGAGTTAAGCTTTCTTAGCCACCCACATCTTCAAGGGTGGCTTAGAAGCAATAAGTCTAAGTGTAGCATCTGAGAATTTGGTTTTGGATCCCTAGCAAACAGTCTAGCAGGCGGAACAATAGTACTCATAAGAATAGGCAGAATAATTTTTGGTCATATGAACATGACGGTTTGATGAACGGCTCTCATATTCATATGCTTGAGTATGGTTTCCCTGCAAAACATTTGCGTTAGTGCGACTCAGGTGAGTCCTCTGTCTGTATGAAGCCTTTGGACCGTATGATGCTTTTGGTCTGAGGTTTGTCTTCTTCATGTGAGGTGTCATGAAGACATTCACAGGAAGATTTTCCAGACATGTTTTCGGAACCCAGATCTTCTTCATAGGCGGTCCATTCCTGCAGTTAGTACCAATGTACCTGGCAAACACTACACCATTCTGATTTTTAAACAGTACATAGTTTGCATCCAAAGGATTCATATCAATGATAATGGGGTTAGCACAGGTGAAGCCAGATAAATTGGATGGATCTGCTGAAGGTTCCTTTGCAGCAACCCACTTGGTTTTGGGGTACTGCTCAGGTTTCCAGTAAGAGCCATCTGCATTTATTTTCCTTACGAACCCTACACCCTCTTTCCTAGGGTTTCGGTTCAGAATCTGCTTTTTCAGGACATCACATAATAGTGTCTGATGTCCTTTAAGGCTTTTGTACATCCCTGTTTCAAGCAATGTCTTCAACCTAGCATTCTCATCAGCAATAGCAGTGGTATCCTCAGCAGAGGGGTTAGTTACCACATCAACAGTTGAAGATATTGCAACAGCAGTAGCAGTGGAACATTCAGCAACAGAAGTAGCATTATCACGCTCAATGCATTTAAGACATGGTGGTTCAAATCCTTCCTGAGCGGAACTGATCTGTTCGATCGCGAAGTGACTCGTTTTCCTTTTGAAGATCTTCATGAGCCGCTCTCAAATTTTAACTTATCTTGCTTCCTTTGAAGATAATCATAGGAAAGCTTTTCATGAGTTGTTGAGAGAGTATCATGACGATCTTCAAGTTCCTGATACTTAAACGTAAGATTTTTTATGTCTTCAATTAAGGATTCAGATCGAGTCATTTCAGCACCCAACAGATCATCGCTTCTGTCTAACAGTTTTTGAATATGTTCCATGGCTTTCTGTTGTTCAGTTGCAATTTTAGCAAGTGTTTTGTAACTGGGTTTTGAATCACAATCAGAGTCATCGTCACTAGATGTTTGATAGTGAGTAGTGCGTTTGTTTACCTTGGCACCGCGTGCCATGAAGCAGTAGGTAGGAGTGGAGTAGTCCTTGTCATTTGCATCGGTGTCGGTGATGAGAAGTCATTGTCTTCAGTGTTGAAGATGGACTTGGCGACGTATGCTGTAGCCAGACTTGTAGCCAGACTCCTCCTCAGACTCCACCTCTGCCTCCTCAGAAGCGGACTCCTCCTCTGAATCCATTTCCTTGCCAACAAACGCACGTGCCTTGCCAGATGAGCTCTTCTTGTGTGATGAAGACTTTGAGGAAGACTTGGAAGAAGACTTTGAGTATTTCTTCTTCTTCTGTCGTCAGAGTCATATTCCTTGCTCTTCTTCTTCTTCTGTTCTCATTGTCCCACTGGACACTCAGAGATGAAGTGTCCAGTTTTCTTGCACTGTGGCATGTTTTCTTTTCTTCTTGTAGTCATGAGCAGAAGCTTCATTATTCCTTGAGCTTGATTGTGAAGACTTTCTGAAGCCTTTCTTCTTGGTGAATTTTTGGAACTTATTCACTAGCATTGCAAGTTCCCTTCCAAATTATTCAAGATCATCAGAACTGCTATCAGATTCTTCTTCAGATGAGGAAACAGCTTTTGCCTTCAAGGCACGAGTTCGCCCATAGTTTGGACCATAGATATCTCTTTTCTCCGAAAGCTGAAACTCATGTGTATTGAGCCTCTCAAGTATGTCAGACGGATCGAGTGTCTTGAAATCAGGACGTTCTTGGATCATCAGGGCCAGGATGTCAAACGAACTATCAAGTGATCTCAGCAGCGTCTTGACGACTTCGTGTTTGGTAATCTCAGTGGCGCCGAGGGCTTGAAGCTCATTTGTGATGTCAGTGAGTCGGTCAAATGTGTGCTGGACATTCTCATTGTCATTTCGCTTGAAGCGGTTGAAGAGATTGCGAAGGACACTGATTCTTTGATCTCTCTAGGTGGAGATGCCTTCATTGACCTTGGAGAGCCAGTCCCAGACCAGCTTGGATGTCTTCAAGGCACTCACACAGCCATACTGTCCTTTGATCAGATGACCACAGATGATGTTCTTGGCAGTAGAGTCCAGTTGAACGAATTTCTTGACATCAGCAGCAGTGACACCTTCTCCAGCCTTGGGAACGCCGTTCTCGACGACATACCATAGGTCGACGTCAATGGCTTCAAGATGCATACGCATCTTATTCTTCCAGTAGGGATATTCAGTTCCATCAAAGACGGGGCACGCAGCGGAGACTTCAATTATCCCTGCAGTCGACATAGCTAAAACTCCAGGTGGTTAAACCGAATCACACAGAACAAGGGAGCACATTGCTCTGATACCAATTGAAAGTGCGTTAAATCGACTAGAGGGGGGGTGAATAGGCGATTTTTATGAAAGTCTTCAAAACGTGAAAGTTAAGAAGACAAACAGTAGAGATATGCCTATTATCATGCAGTGGAAGTTAGACTACACTAGGCAAGCCATGGTCAAGTATCAACAGAGTGAAAGCACAGTGACAAATAGCTGTAGTGTAATAAGGATCAGGTAGGAAGATACTATGAAGCCAAACAGATCATACACTCACGTTGTGAAGACAAAAGATAGAACAGACACGCAATGACTTCACAAAGAGTGATCAGTAAGTAATAGGAAGTGAAGATGAAACCAGTGACTCGTTGAAGACAATGATGTGTTGGACCAGTTCCAGTTGCTGTGACAACTGTACGTCTGGTTGGAGCGGCTAGGTATTTAAACCTTAGGACACACAGTCCCGGACACCCAGTCCTGAACACGCGGCTCAGGACACCAAGTCCTCACCGTATTCTCCTTGAGCTAAGGTCACATAGTCCTCGCTCAATCACTCTGGTAAGTCTTCAAGGTAGACTCCCAAACCTTCACAGACTTCGTTCACTGACAATCCACAATGTCTTTTGGATGCTCAGAACGCGACGCCTAACCGTCTGGAGGATTCACAGTCCTCAAGTGTAATAAGTCTTCAGATCACACAGACAAGAAGACTTAAGTGATGCCCAATTCTCTCTGGCTCTGGTGGTTAGGGCTTTATCCTCGCAAGGAATTCTCTCTCTTAAAGGCTTCGAGGTGGGTTGCTCTCAAACGACAAAAGCCGTACTCTCAATCTGAGCAGCCAACCGTTTATGGTTGTAGGGGGTGGGCTATTTATAGCCACTTGGCAACCCGACCTGATTTGTCCGAAATGACCCTGGGTCACTAAGGAACTGACACATGTCCCAACGGTCAGATTTCAAACTCACATGGCAACTTTACTTGGGCTACAAGCAAAGCTGACTTGTCCGGCTCTGGACAAGATTCGCTCTCATTGTCTTCACTCGAAGACATAGGTTTTTGGTTTAGGCATCACTTCAGTCATTCTGACTGGTTCTCCTGGACCCCACTTAACAGTACGGTGGTTCCTATGACTCAACACAAAAGAAAAAGAACTACGAAAGATCTAAGTCTTCGAGCTCCATAGGCTTCATATCGAGTCTTCTTTTTTCATAGTCTTCAATGTGAATATCTTCATATACCACCTTTGACTTCAATGTCTTCATACATTTTAGGGGTCATCTCTGGTAGTAAAACCGAATCAATGAGGGACTTCTACCTGTGTTATCCTGCAATTCTCACAAACACATTAGTCCCTCAACTAGGTTTGTCGTCAATACTCCAAAACCAACTAGGGGTGGCACTAGATGCACTTACACGCGTGTTCGGAATTCATGCTACATTTTCAACCCCAATTTCCCGCCCGTCCCCCACCTCTAGAATCTCGATTCCTACTCCAGTTCCCCCAAACCCCCCTCCTCTACTCCATGTACTCAAGCGCACTATCATGTCGCCAGTCAATGCGGATCTCCGAGCCGGAGATCCTGAGGTCCGTCCTGCCTTCGGTCACTGCATGTTGTCGCTCAATAGTGGCATGGCGGCGCTTGACGACTAGTTTGCCGGCACAGTGCTGATGGTAACCATCAACGGCGACCGGCCTCCCGTCTCGCCAGACGACCTTGTCAAAGCTCTTGGCATTGCGCACGACATCCAAATAAGTTACTTGCTCGTCGAAGTTTGTCCGCCACCAGCTGATTTCTTTGTCAGGTTCCGGACAACTTTCGACTACAGTCGTGCGTTCGAATCTTCCCGGCGTTTGTTCTATGATGGCGCACTGGTGAGCTTTGATCGGTGGCACTGAGGATGGGGCTCGGTGCCCTCTATGCTTGAGATTTTAACAAAGCTTACCTTCTACGGCATGCCTCGACATGCTTGGAACAGCGAGTCCATGAATGAGCTTATCAACGACCTTGGAGGTGATCTCGTAAGTATGTTTGTTCCTCCAGACAGCTGTGCTCTGACGGTTATGGCATGGATGAAGAAGCTATCCACCATACCGAAGGTTGGTGTTGAGATACCGGTGTAGGAACCGGGTTGTACTATTAGTCGCCACCAAGGCCGCCGCTGACCACGTTAGGGATGTACTGTATCGAGTGTTTGTGCATGTCGAAGAAGTGGTCAATCCATTAATTGAAGTCCTGCCGCCGCCGCTGGTGCCAGGGTCCGTCGACGACGTCCATTACAGGAGTCAACGTCAGACTTTCCCCGTGTTGTTCAGAATGATGGGTGGCACAGGGCCTACTCCATCACGCGGTGGAGGCCACTGCTTCTTTGGGAGAACAGGCAGGGCTGGCTGCCTGGATGTGCTCTAATTAGAGGTAACAATTGAATCTTGTTAGATACTAGTTAAATCCGAGCTATGGGTGTGAAGATCTGATGTGCCTGTACATTTGATTGTGACCTGTTCTAATTTTGTACGTAAACTTTTTTTAGAAAGGGTTGTACGTCAACTTAATGTGCTAGCAGAACTTATTGTGTTGTATGTCTGTTTTCTTTGCACAGCATTCAAGATATTTCACCGTCATTGATAAAGATGATGAACCATTATGTACGAGTTCGTTGGTTTCAACATAGCCTTCCCGTAGCAGTCCACTTCTTCCATCTTGATTGTGCCACATGCGTGAAATTTTTGTATGCAAGTTCAGTGTGCTATGATGTTCTATATGATTGTGTCAACTATATAAGTTTTTACTGAGCATCAACAATGAATATGGCTGAAAGATGTATTCATGAGCATCGACCGATGGGTCTCTCTCTCTCACACACACACACATGCACACACACACGCACAAGTGGGACCTGTTGAATTATTTCTTTGCTCGTGACAGCATTTAGTTAGGTTCCACTGTAATCTAACTTTTTTCTTAAGTTGTTAATTGAGCTCAGTGACCCCAAAAAGTTGTACAGAAGCCTTGTTTGGGCCTTTTCCGGCGTCGCTGAATGTGGGCTGAGTAGCCATGTTAGGTTGTACTGTACTACACAGTCCTTTTTTTCAACATCAGCAATGCAACAAGGCCGACAGTTGTACACAATATCCGGGTCAACTTCTCCGCTGTGCTAGGCTGCAAACTTTCCTACGAGGTATGCATTAGGCTTAACAAGAAAATGGACTTTAAGAAATAATAAATGGGATGTAATTATAATAACTGGTCAGTAACTATAAAAAAATGCACCAAACGCGTAATTAGTTTTAAAAATATATTATTTTTGGAATTTGAAATTTTTAATTTCATTACTTGTTGTGCGCGCAATATTTCGTTGGATTTTAATGTAATACAACTTTATTTCAAAATTATATTTAATCTGACTAGAAATTTCAGATAAAAATATTTCGGATCCCATAAAAATGTGGGAATTTTTTGAATTATGTTTTGAGCGGTTGGTTGAAATTATTAATCTTTTTTTTGAGGAATGGTTGAAATTATTAATCATTGTCCTAGCTAGAAAATGGGCTGTACTTTTAACAAACTATAAATGGGCTGTAGTAAATTCCATTAGAATTAAAAAATGGGATGTACATTCTTACAAATCGCAAATGGGCTATATGTTCTCTGCCATACACTTGTGGGCCTTCTAAGTTGACGTGTCCCCTAAAAAAACTAAGTTGGCGCGTATGCAAGGATTTGTCAACAACACACAGCTCTGGCAGCTATGGCCGTTGGATGTCCATCCAACTGATGTCGTGCTTCTTCTTCAATCTCGGATATTCTTGCTTTAGCCGCCCAAAAAATGATTCCTCCCCCTGACATCTGGGGTGCACCGTTTCGGAGGCTGGTCTGCGGGCCTACTAAGTTGACGCGTACCAAGGGCTTTGTTAACTTAGTCAATATAAACTATTCTAGATGCAGTGACCGTATGATGTCCATCCAACGGCCATAGTGCTACTTCAACCTCTGGTCTTCTTGCTCCAGCCACCCAAAGCAGCGCCGGTCGTGCCGCGTGCTCCTACCTCCCGTGGCCGGCTATGATGCTGGGAAGGGCTCACCGCCCGCTACTACTCCCACTGCTGGCCAGGCCATCCCTCTACTCACCCACACCCCCTGTTATTCTGCGGCGACGGCAGCCTCACACCGCAACGAACCAGTGAACCCTCATACTCCTCTATGCGTGGGCATCCGCTGCCGCGTCTTCCCCGGCTCCGCGTCATCCGCTTCCTAGGCCTCGCCGTCGTCCACCACCCTGGGGCTCTCGGTGCGGCGTGGTCAACGTGGTCAAGGAACGGCTTCCATCGGACGTGGACTGTACGTGGAGAGGCTGACAGCTGGGTCCACGGCCGCAACAAGGAAGTGCCTCCTTATTACACGGAAAATAATGATTGCTCCACCTGACAGCAGGGACCCACTGGACGGGCAACCGTATTTCGCAGAAAAAAACATTTCTCGCTGAGTGCTGGGACCTACCGGCTACATCTTCGCATGCAAGAATGTGCGTCTGGGCAAAAAAATGATTCTCCCCCCTGACTGCTGGGACCCACCAGCTACATCCTCGCACCCAAGGAAGTGCCTGACAGTCGGGACCCACCTGGTCAAAGTGTACATAGCGTTGTCATTCTGGTCGCGAACGTGTACGTACATACTGGTGGACCTAGAGGCACGCACGTGTCGTAGTAGAGGCGCGCACGTAGCATGTACACGTACGTACAACGACCAGTGTGCAAGAAGGAAAATACGGCCACATACGTACATACGGGCTGGGTCTCGAACGCCTACTCGAACATACGTATAGTCAGGGCTCGTGAACATGGCTGGGTCGGAACGAAGAAACAGCGTCGTCATTGCCCGCAAAAAAACAACAGTGTCATTGTCGTGTTCATGGGGAGGCAACGGAATGCATCATTTTCATCGGGAGTCAACGGAACGCGTGGGAGCCAACTGGCTTGGACAAAACAGCCGGTGGAAACGAGGCCTGGCGTACTGCAAAACGGAGGAAACGGCCTTGTGTTCGACCGGCCACGTTCAAAACGGGATCATGTTCATCAGGAGGGGTCTGGCGTACCACAAAACGGAGGAAACAGACTTGTGTTGGACTTCCTACGGTTGAAACGGGGTCCTGTTTATCGAGAGGGGTGTGGCGTACCTCAAAACGGAGGAATCGGACTTGTGTTGGAGCGCTACGATCGAAACGGGGGTCCTGTTCATCGGGAGGGCTATGGCGTACCGCAAAACGGGACTCCACGAGATACTGTTCATCTCCACCGTCAACCCCCTCCAGCTTCCACGGGCTACTGTTCATCCACCATCGACCTCCTCCAGCCTCCAACCTGCGATGGTTCATCCATGGCTTCCTGTTCATCCAGCCTCCACCGCGCGCTACTCCACCGGCTACTGTTCAACCATCCCTCTCCGCGGGCTCCTGTTCAACAACACCTCCACGGGCTACTGTTCATCCAGCCCACCATCGTCTACTGTTCATCCAGCCCTCCACGGGGTCGTCCTATTCATCCAGCATTCCACGGTGTCATGTTCATCCAGCCCCAACCGGCTTGATCGATCGGGGTCCTGTTCATCCAGAGGCAACACCACGGGGTCCTGATCATCCACCCCCACCGGGAACTGTTCATCCAAACCCCCCCAGCAACACTCACTATTCATCCAGAGGCAGCATCGATCGGCTTCAGTTAGCAGCAGTAGCGAAGGAATCACTCGGGTTTAGTAACGTAGCTAGTGCAATCGCTCGGGTTCAGTTAGAGCCCAACGACTCGCTCTGGTTCAGCTAGAGCCCAACGCCTCGCACACACGCGTGTACGTGTACGAGAGAAACGCGCATTGGTCAGCCCCCGACCACCCACCGTAACCGGGAACTCCCTGAAATTTTCCTCGCCCTCGCTTCTACCACGTTTTTTTCCATCATGGACGGCCCAAAGAATGTCATGCAGCTGCGTCTCCAGCCCGCCCAGGACGAAATGCCCATTTTGTGTCATGATTTTTTGTCATAGAAGTAGGAGCCCACCACATCTATGATGATACCGGGTTTTGTCACAATTATCGTCATACAAGTGTCATAAGTATGACATAATTTTTTTTCGTTCGGCCCAAAATTTCACGGATGTGTCTTTTTTTGTAGTGGGAGTGGAGTAGTACTATCTTTATATTAGCCTCGTAGGTCTCTCCCAGCGCCTAGGCTCGCCTCCCCGCATCTCCCACGGGATCACGCCATGGATAATCCTTTGGATCAAAGGATCCCGCGGGCTGCCCTCTCGTTGCGGCACGCAGCACTACCGCCTTTGAGCGAAACCCACATGTGTTTTAGAGGGGATCCATTGCTCTGGAATCACAGATCGGTTGCACCGGAGGACATGCCAGGGCTACGTTTCAGGTGGTAGGCAGCAAGGGCAAATCAGATCGTGGAAGCGTCACATCAATTGGAGAGAAGTTCCAAGGAGCTGCGCTTGGCGCAGCACAAGTCGTAGGCGCAAGTCGATCTCAGGGGAGAGATGCTGAGGGATGTCAGCATCTGGAAGCATCGTGTTGATTTCGAGCTAGGGTTAATGACAGAGAACATATTCACGGAGTCGAGTATGAAGGAAAGAACGCGCATGCCTGCGCAATGGCATGAGCAGCCGGTGCAACTGTTTGAATGGGCGGTAGGAGAAGCCAAATCCCGGGACCAGTTGTGGCGGTGCCGCTGGGCATGCATCGTAGGCGAGGTGAGTTGCCCTCCTTCCCCGCCAGCGATGCAGTGACCTAGTCGGTTGCTGTTGCAGTGAACTTGCAACGCCATGTCGGTTTGCAACCTTGACAATCACTCCATTTATATGTACTTATTGTATTCCTGTGAAAATACTTGGTTTTTTAGAAAAAGATGGTAATTAATTTATCACTAGTTTTAGAATGCTTGGTTGTGACAATCAACCGAACCCACAACCAGAAGTCTCCATCGCGTAATACTTTACGGTCGGTCGCACCAACAGACGGTCGGTCGGACCCACGTCTCACCAAAGGGACACGCATCGGCTTGGTCTGACATGTACGACCAGTTACATCACTGACTTGTGCACCCGCATTTGAGAAGCATAGTACTCCCTCTATCTTAGTTTAGAAGTCTTGCACGTGTACCTAGGTCGTTAATTTGACCAACTTAATAAGAGGCATACATTACGAAAAATATATCATTACAAACTTCAAATATTCTGTTTTTTAATGATATTTTTTTATGTTAAACAATTTATTTTATATAAGTTACATTGACGACCTAGATACACGTGCAAGCCTTGTAAACTGAGATGGAGAGAGTACTTGAAATTTATGTTCCACTAAACTCATCGGGAGCCGTTTTGGGCCTCGAAACCAAAACCATCAATTAATATTTACCTTGTTCCCATCACATTCCAAAGTACTAGTGCTACAATTAAGTGCAAGCCTGCTCAGACCTACTAGTACGTATCAAACCATAACGTGTTCCCACTATGCAGGTTTTAGTACTAGTGCTAGTACTTAGGTTATAAAAAGGGGAACTACCTAACCGAAAATTACTCTACCTTCCTCCTCATAAGTCCTTCTTCGACCGTCCTTGCCATGGCCGGTGTGCAGACCTCTAGGTTGAGAACTACTCGTAACAAGGGAGCGGCAACCAAGGCTGCAGAAAAAAAGAGGGCTCGCCGCCTCGCAGAGACCTCGAAAGATCTCTCACGGGTAGGTGATGGCTCCCAGGAGTGCCCTAGCCGCGGAGGCGAACATGTCGGCATGCCCGATCAGCTCAATAAGCACCTCAGTAAGCAAAAGGAGTTCATCCACGACTTGGTGGAGCTGCTGAAGGAGATCCTCGACGACATGCCCACTGAGCACAATGGGAAGGGGGAGTTGACCGCTGGCTTGGTGATGCTACTGAAGAAGAGCATTCCCTGGGAGAAGAAGGCGACCGACGAAATCCAGCAATTTCAGGAGGACAAGGCTAAGCTCTGCCATGATCTTGACCTACTGAAGGAGGAGAATGCTGGCTGCAAGAAGCTGCATGAGAATAGTAGTTCCTCGATGAAGATGCTGCAGGCCCTCGTCATGGAACAAAAGGAGGAGTTAGCTAAGCTCCGCATCGAGCACCCGGCTGCTCTCTAGGTACGTAATGCGGCCGTGGAACAGATGATGAAGGCTCGCGTCGAGAAATCCTGCGTTATGGACAGAATGAAGAAGATGGCGGAGAGGACATGCAAGGAGATGGAGGTCGTGGAGGTGATGAAGAAGCAGTTACGACTCTGCGGCCAGCAACCCTTCATGTAGTAGAGAGCGGCGCCCCAGACTTGTGTGTGTGTGTGTTCCTACTTTTTTTGGGCTGATAATCTTCCTTCTTCTTTTGCTCCTGTGTTTCTTCTTTTGCTTCGGGTGTTTCTCCGCACGTGTCACGTTCTTTGCGAGGCATGAATAGAACAATGCTAACAATGAGATGACTAGAAAATTAGATCATTTTTATCTCCATATATGGCACTGGGCTGCCGTGTTTCATGCTCCTCCGTCGTACTCCAGTGGAAAACTTGAGTATACCGCACGGTTCTTTGCTCCTCCTTAGGTCGTTGGCACATTTATACGAGCAATCAAATCACAAGGCCCCGCCTTCCAGCAGTAATGAGCCGTCAAATCACAAAGGCCCTCGCCTCTCTTGAAACCGACCAAGCTAGACTGCCCCGCCCTCTAGCCTTTTAAAAAATGTATACTTTTGTACAGTAGTAGTATCGATGGATTATGCCATGGAGCAAAACTAATAAGATGAAATTAAAGAAAAAAGGTGGTACATATAGAGAGCGCTCGTCACCAAATTATGCATATAGTACTATTAAAAAAGCTAGTATGTGCTCAAATGGGGTGCTAAATTCTATTAAAGAAATTAGCATACCTATTTAATTCTTGGGTTCTTATTATTGATGCCACTAGTTGTGTATCACTACTCAGTTTTGCCATTAGAAGTTACAACTACTCGAAAATGCCATCGATCCGTGAGATGCCTGCTCAAAAATGCAATTAGATATCTCAAAAATGCCATCGTTAAGTTAGATGTTTGCTCAAAAATGCCATTAGACATTGTTATTTTCACATCAAAACCATTGACCATGTTATATGACAAAAATAAACTGATTCTCACAATTATAAGTGTGGCCCCGCTTGTCAAGAGTAACCAAGCAAATAATTTTAGAGGAAAATAAGAACACTGTTGGGATCAAGTAGGCCCCACACTTTATTTTACTGTAGCGAGATAGAGGGGGAGCTGGCATGTTGGTGCATCGGTATTTATGTCATTATAACATGGCAAAAGAGATTTGAGTCACAATAATGATGTCCAGCACAACACACACCTCAAGTAAAACTAAGCACCCTGAAATTCTTTGACAAAACTAAGCACCCTGAAATTCTTTGACAACTAAACTACTGGCTATATGATGTTGGCCATATATATTGTACGTATATAACGTGAAGAGACGAGTGGTAGTACTATACTAACTAAAAGATGAACTGTAATAAATACTAGTATGTATGTGTTGAAGAGTTAAAGTAACGAGAAGAAACATAACATAGTTCTGCTGGTCGCTCAGCACAACACACCCCTCAAATAAAATTAAGCACACCTGAAATTAAACTAAGCAACTAATCCGGTAGACACTGCATTAGAACCACCATGAGCAATGACACTGCCACCTTACTCGGACTCCTCGTCCACACGTCCTCGACTTTGTCCTTGTCCCTTTTCCTCTTGGTCGATACTTCTTTGCTTGAACCACACACTTGGCTCTTTCTCTTCATCCAACCCTTGTAGATATTGAAACAAAGGTAGCCATCCATTGCAGCATAGTGGGTGTGGTCTATATCTAGTACATTCCACTACCATGCATGATGAAACTTGGGCGGAGGTTTCTGTAGTTTACCGTACGAAGGATGAACCATGGCTCATGCCCGGGTCAGCATTGAAGGCTGATCACGGGAGGGCACCAGCCCTTTCTTCTCGAGGTCGAAGGGATTGCCTACAATGAGGCCTATCCGACCTAGGATTGTTCTGTCATTCGTAATGTCTACAGTAACGAATTTGACTAGGCCACCCTTGAGGAAGTTCTTAAATTCCTCGCACTCAACCTCGGCATGGCATATGTGGTAGACCAAGCATAAGTCATGCACACAAACCTGGATCACGGCGGGCTGCATCTTCTCTTCCTCCTTTAGATTCTTCTCGTTCTCCAGGGTTGTGGTGTACTCAACATCTAGCCCAGCAACCCACCCATCATTTGAGTTTTCGGACAGGCATCTGAAGCGAGCAAGGCATCCTTTCACCATACGAGTGTAGATGACGTCGAACTCATCGATGGTGATGGTTCTAACCTTGTACTCACCGCTGATCATGGAGATTTGGGACGCCATGGATTTGGGAGGAGGGTTAGGATTAGTGGAACTGCCGTAATGTGAAAGGACGGGATGACTAGGAGCAAACTGTCATAATGTTAAAGGACATCCGGGGGCGAGTAGGAGCGAACTGCCAGTGGTTTTTCGATTGTAAAAATGCTGAGTGGGGCGTGCGAACGAAAGGGTAGTGGCTTGCCTGGTGGATAAATGGATTCATGCATAGTACTATGGGGGCCCAATTAGATGTCATGTCTACTCGACGCCCAATTAAATGGCTCTCGATGTCATGTCAAGCGTCGGGAAAATTACAAGTGATACGAAGCTTTCCATTCTCCCATGATATGGGCTTCCGAGAGCCGTTGGATCTGAGATCGAATGGTTGCATGGCGTGATTCTAGACCTATGGATGAATATCCTATCCTGGAGGGTTATTCTGCAAATTTTCAGCAACTTAGGATGCGACCGTTCGATCTTAGATCCAAGGGCTAAGGGCAGCCCGTATCATGGTCGCGCCTACCACGACAGTTGCCTCGCTCGCGCGATCGCGCCCTTGGCGATTTAACACGGTGCGTTAGGGTATCTGATGTTGGCATGTCATAGATAGTCATCACTTAGTCACTCATACAACAAGGTTAGCTATAATGTTGGCTATAAGAGTATTTTTTTACTTCTCTCTATCTCTTTCTTCGTAGTATTTATTGCATTTTCCAAGGAGTGATCTCTTGCAATGAAATGGTGCTTAGATGTGGTGCTAAGGGCATTAAATGGCTTAGCAACTCAAGTCCCCACTGCATAGGTGCTTAGTTTTTTGTTGCTAAGTTTGCTTCATTTAATTAGCTATAGACTCAAAATTGTCACTTCACCTAGGTACACGCACTTAGCATTGTTTCTTCCTGGGGTCACTAAACTAGTCTCTCTCTTCTTAATTAACTTGCCACATCAGACTTTATGCCTATGTGGCAGGCTTAGCACCTGTAGTAGCAAGTACAATAGTGGGCTATAAGCCCGCTTACATGGCATTTTTGCATATGTGGAGGAAAGAGGCAAGGAAAAAGTGGAGGAGTGGGCTCTCATGCAAGAGCCAGCCTCTACATGGTGGAGCATTGGGAGAGGCACCTGTATACCGTGGAGGTGGTCAGGAATCAGGAGACTCACGGCGGTCGTAGCGCCGCAGTTAAAATAGATAATGGCAAGTAAAATCACAGGGCCCCACCTGTCCAGTAGTAACTCATTGTCAAATCACATAGCCCTATGTTTGCAGCAACCTACTCCCTCATCTTCTCGCGTCTCTGTCGAACCGACTAGGCGGAACTGCCCTGCCTACCGCGCGGGAAAAGCCCCTCCCTTGACTTTTAAATAGTATAGTATACTAATTTTGTATCCATGGATTGCGCCATGGAGCAAATCCTCAAGAAAATGGTCGTACACATGTACGGAATATACAACACGCCTGTCGCATTCACGTCGCACCCCAGACGGTCGGTCGGTCTGGCACGCCGCTCTGCGAATGGAACGTGCGTCATATTGCGTCCGCACACACATGTGGGACCGCAATTGAGAACCAACCATAGGCACACTCCCTGGCCCCACAAGTCGGGCGAGTTAATAGAAGAGGGAGACCAGCGATAGTAATAGAGAAGTGTTGTACAGACGTTGGTGCCTGGACGATCCCTGCATGACATGGAAGATCAGTTCGTCCATGCATGTGACTAGACTCCAGCAGACACGCCTGGATTGGCTATCATCTACATATTGTGCAGGCTGTGTTGTACAGGGCTGTAGTTCTGATGACAAATCTAAAAAATGCTTTCTTGTCATCTTGCAATATTAGGTGTCATGTGCTTCAGATCATCGCGAGGGTTAAATAGCAACAACTGAGTTCCGCCAAGGCGCTGGTCATTGGGGGAACATGCACGAAGACTACTCGGCTGCCATCTATGTCAAGTCGGCTATGTTAATTAGGACATTTATCGATGGACCCCTTTTCTACGAGTCTATCTTTAATCTGAGCTTTGATCCTCATCTAGTTTGTCCATCTAGATTCATGTTGTCTCCTTTGGGCAGTGAGGTTATGGTTTCTTGTCATGTGGCATTTTTTCGTGTTATATGTTATAATCCGGTGCTTCAGCTCAAAATGAAGACAACTACGCCTCCGGGGCACGTTCATGAAGACTTCTCGACAGTCATTGACGAGCTCAAGCCGGCTCTGGTAGACAAAAGGAAACTAGTACTCCACTATATAGGCAGGAGCCTCCGTGCTTGCTTGCTAGTGTTGCTCTCTTCACACGGTCTCGTCCTCTCCAGTTCTAAACATGACAGCGGTGGCCACACACACACACTCTCTCTCTCTCTCTCTCTACTCACGGCGGGTCATAGATCCAGCTGGATCCTCTCCACTAGGGAAGGTGAGAAGGTGCAACGTTCATGCGGTCGTCCTCGGCGATGGCTCTTACCCACTGCCGGCGCGTCCCAATCAGCGTGCCTTGCCATTCTCTCCAAAGCACCGCTGGCTAGGGAGGGCCTCCGACCCCTTCTTCCTCGCTATCGTAGTGTGGGCAGATCCGGCCTCCCGCTGCCTACCTAGCGACATCCCGATGACCCTCAGGTATAAATTCCTTTGAAACCGTCCTTGCTCTACTTCCCAAGCTCCTGACGTCGCTGCATTTGGATCTTTTACTATTTCTCAGCCCCCTCGTAGATAGGATCGATCGGCTGTTCGAATGCCACCTAAATTTTTACTATTAAGAGGTAAAACTAGTTCATGCAATCGAATCTAGTACTAATTGGTTCAAACAAGGAAGAAAGGGGGTGGGGTGGGGAAAATTTGTTACCTGAATCTAGGACTTGGTCGAAACAGGAAATAATTGGGGCGAAATGTACCAGAGACTGGCTATCCAACTTGTCTCTTGGTCTAATAGGGAAATAAAGGGAAACATTGTACAAATTCAATATAAACCCGATCTATTGGTTGAAAAGGGAAAGAAAGTGGGGACTGGGGGACAAGTCAATAGAGTAAGTCCGGCATTAGATTTTCTAGCCTCACACAATATAAGGTGGCTATACCGAACAAAAATGGGACCAACCCAGATATCATGTTCTGATGTTTGTTTCCCAGAGCCACTCTTATGTAATGCCACTTGCAATATGTAGTAGTCGCACTGTTAAAAGGAAGGACATGTTAAACCAATGTTGTTTTGAATGTCATGCCTCCAGTAATATGAATCAATGGCACTTTTTTTCATGTCCTGCTAAATTTCCCATTAAGATAAGTTGCTTCTTTCGTTAGAAATGCAACTGTCCTGGTGCACCTACTCTCCCGTGCCCAAATAGCAACTCTGTAGTAGCTGTTAATGTAATGTTGCTGGTAAAATGAAGCAATGGCACCATTAAAGTAATGTCGTATTTAATGGTTGTCATAGTTAATCATAATGCCCACACTAATATCTAGCAATGTTGCTGCTTTAGAAATTGCTACTGTCCTTGTAGGATTGCCATTCGGATAAGGAATATGCTTCTTTTCATTTGATGTATGTTTCATCACTTGTTAGTCACCCTCCTTTCCCCCTTTTTTGTGCAAACAGAGATATACATTTCACACTTGATCTTAGTTGAACTGCACAAATGATATCCAAATTATAGATGAACATTCTAGGAGCTTCACAACCAACCTTGATGTTGCTCAATTTTATTGCAACTAATGAAGAAGAAGCTCCATGGTTTTCATTTTATGATGGAAATGGAACCGGGGCAGGAGGCCTTTTCTTAAAAAATGAAGAAGCTACTAGCTCATGGGACATTGCTTCATTTTAGGTGAACTGCACCGAAAGGTCCCATGAATTGAATCATCCATGTTGGTGACTGGTGTCATCCCTTCTACGATGGCATTGACTGCAGATATGGTTCCCATCACGAGGTATGTTCCTTTTTGGTCTGACCATTTGCCAAAGATGCTGCATGTTGAGTCTGCTCTTGTGCTACTGTTTTGGCACTACCATGATAAAGCAGTAATGTTATTATTTTGCACCTTAATCTAGTGGCACTATTAATTTGAGGCAATGTTTTGGCACCGCTGGTGCCACTGATTATTTTTGTATATCAAAAGAGGGGGTTTCCTCCGATTTTATTAAAGAAACCCAAACATAGAGAACCATTATCCGACAACATCTCAGTGTAAACGGGCAGTTATGCAACTACTACAAGAATGGACTGAGTACTAGCAGGAGGCAAGTTTGCCACATAAGCTAGGCAGGTAGGGGGACGCAGCACCAGCTTGACCAAGTTTGGATTACAACCCAAATGCTACCACAAAAACATCAGGGGGAGATAGGGACTGAAAGAGCCAGCTTCAGCATCCCAGTCTAAGCACCCCCGGCCTCCATCCTTGCGACACACGGTACACCTCGTTTGCCACCTTCTCAACCCTAGTGCCACTGATAAAATGAAGTAATAATACAGCTAAAATAGAGTGAGTTTCCTCTCTATCATTTCATTTCAAATGTAGATAAAGAAAGTGCTTCTCTTTGTTAGTATATGTTTCATCAACTAGTCCCATAGTTAATGTTTAAACATTTCTGCAAACTAGGCTGCTTAATTTTAGTTGATCTGCACAAAAATAGAGATTGGAATGTCTCAAGGCCCCTCCTTGTACTACCACTATACACTGATGTTCATCACTGGCAGAAGGTGTATCAGGGAGACTTGGGTCGATTTCCAGTATGAGGCGTTCCAGGGCCCATCTCGCCCTCGCAGCATGGCATATAATGATACTATCGCAATATTTTCTTCTATTTATTAGTGTATGTTTCATCAACTAGTGCCACTATAATGTAATCACACTTTTTCATTATCCGTGCAAACAGGGTTATTCAGCTGCATTTTGGTGGAACTGCACAAATGCACGGATGGAACCGACATATATGCAGAGTGCGAGTTATGCCAAGTAAAAATTACCGACACCAACCATTTTCCATGCTCGCATTAGCATCCACCACCACCAGTGGGATGTGTGGTGCTCTCTGTGGATGGATCTTTCTCGGCAGCAAATCCTCTAACCAAATACTAGTAGCTTATATTGGCAGTTTTCTAGGGAGTACTCTTTTCTGAAAGAAGCACCAATATATTTTTCTTTATTTGTACACTGTGTCACAACTTTGAACCAAAGGTCCAGAGCTATTTTAGGGTGATTGGCGTACTACTCGAAGACTGATTGTAAGCATGATTTTCATTAGCTGTCACACTGATTGTAAGCATGAGCAGATGGAAGATTAGGTTAGTGCGAAGCTTACCTTACACCCTACCGCCACCGTTGAAACGAGGTGAGCATCGAGGGAACCATGGAGAATGGCAAGGAAGCGACATCGCGCCATCCGGCCTCCTCTTGTGGTGGGAGAATGAATACTCTTGTGGCTCCGGCTGGCTCTGCACCCTCATGAACGGCACACCGCACTCGATTGATTCGTTATCCTCTAGGTGCTTGACCTTCGACCTGTACGCCCACCACCTCCGCCTGACTGTCACCTCAAGCGAATCTGTCTGCTCTATCGCCCAGAGGATATACTCGATGAACTCGTAGGACCGCGGCGTGACAGCCGTCGAGGAGTACATCACCGCCCTCATCGTCGTTGTCTCACTCTTTCGCATACATTGCCACATGGCCCTCACTGTCCTCGAAATCTCCCACTCACTGTTAAACCAAGTAAGGATCTCCTTCAACCTGGCTAACTTTTCCTGGTCGCCGCCAGCGATGTGCCTAATTCGCTGTTGCATCCTCTCCATAGATGTCCTTCTGAGTGGTCCAGTGCTAGCTTTGGAAGATGGGAGGAGAGACGTTGGTCTTGCAATAGAGAAGAGGGAGAGGCGAGATGGTGGTTTTGGAATGAAGATGATGGAGAGGAGATGGGGTGGTGCAATGGAGAAGAGGGAGAGGCGAGATGGTGGTTTTGGAATGGAGATGATGGAGAGGCGAGGAGGTAGTTTTGCAATGGAGAAGAGGGAGAGGCGAGACGGTGGTTTTGGAATGGAGATGATGGAGAGGAGAGGAGGTGGTTTCGCAATGGAGAAGAGGGAGAGGAGCGTGCGGCAGCGATTTAGGATTGGACGAGAGGGCCGGCGCACTGTGAGTAGATCAAAATTAAAATCAATTTACCCTTCAATTAAGAAAGCGACCCCACATAAACTAGTCTCCCTTTTATTCTGGGTCATAATTGACCATGATTTTCACAAATAAAATATATGTTATACATTGCAAAAATAATATATTTTGAAAGTACATCCAGATATGAACCAAACGATACAATTTTTGGTGACATGCAATCACATTTTGCTTGTCAAATACAGTACATGGTCAAACTTTGACCCAAAATACACAAAACAAAAAAATACTTCCAAGACCAGCGCCGCTCCTCTCCTGTTCCAATCTGAATCCAGCGCCGCTCCTCTCCTCTTCCATTTGAAAACCACCGTCCCTCCTCTCCTGTTCCAATCCAAAACCAGCGTCGCCCCTCTCCCGTTCTAGTCCAAAACTAGCACTGCTCCTCTCCTCTTACATTCAAAAACCACCGCCGGCGAGTGAAGGTTCTGTGGAGAAGTAGATCGGTGGAGGAGTACAATCGATATGTGAGGATCGCAGACGGCGACCCTGTGAAGCTAGCTAGGATGTTGGAGATACAGTCTTGGTTTGACAAGGACCAACTAGCGGCGACGGCAACATCCATGGCCAAATATTTGCAACAGAGCAAAAAGGCGGCGATACTCCCGAAGGGAGTCGCGCGGGAGTACATAGAGCTTCTCCTCTGGGCCATGGAGCAAATAGATTCACCGAATGCGATCGTGAGGGAGTGACTGTGGGAGTATCGTTCCCAGATGGAGCATTCGCCAGAGATTGAAGGATCGAGCATCTACAAGGTGTCGTTTGTGAGGGTGTCGTGATAGAGCGAGCCATTGGAGTCTTCGTTGACCGAACCTAACTGCAAGAGGAGAAAAGCAGTTGGCCCGACGACACTTCCCCGCCGTCCTCTCCCTCGCCGTTCACATCATCTAACGAGGTGGCTGTCTGCCGCTGAGGAATAGGAGGGGACTGCCCCCCAGCCCAATAGTCGGGCAGGTTGTGAATTGTCAGGAGGAGCTTAGGGTTGTCAGTATTTGCAGGTTGTGAATTGTGTTTTGTGTTGTGTATTTTGAGAGGACTTTCAGATATGAAAGTCTTTTGAATTTCAGATTTGCAGTATTGAGCATATGAAGTATTTTATGAATTCTAGTGATCTATTTTTAGCACTTAAAAAATGTAGTTTCATAGGAGTATAAAAGTGCGCACAATGTGATTCTCAGAGAAGAAATAGCAAGTTTCAGTTTCAGATAAGAAACTGCGAGTTCAGTTTCAAATAAGTAACTGCAACTTTTAGAGGTAGAGCATTTATATTAACACGACCTTTTCAAACAGGGATAACATCATGTTGGAAGTTTTATTCATGGTCGAAAATGGAACTACTAGCTAGTTAACATCATGCTAATCAACATTCATGCATAGCACATCTTCATATGATGCACAGTCCGAAATATATGCTATTTTCAAAATGCCCACACAATGTCGAGTGTGCGAAAAACAGAGAAAACGAGGGACAAAGTTTTGGCAAATGTTGGACATGGTGTGCGTAGATGAAAATGGGGACCCACATGACAATAATGGTAGAGGCATAAAATTTGGAGATATTTTCCCTGCATCAGGTGGAATCGAACCTGGGCGGAACAACGGTCGGGTAGTGTCACTTGGCCACTCGGCTAGTTCAGTAGTCGGTAGAAATAAGGCACTGCCTCAGGTGGTCCAATCTCATCCCGCGCCTTTGTGCACTCGCCGCAGCGCCGCTGTCTGCCATTGTGAACATGCTGAACAAACGAGAGGAATTTGGAGAGGAGTTTACATGGAGAGGCGGACAGTTGGGACCCACCAGGTCTATGGTCGTACGCAAGCAAGTGCCTCATTGAAAAATAATTCCTCCTAATGCTATACTGACATTGGGGCCCACGGGTTTGTCAACATAGTTACATTTTTTAGGTGCTTCAACGTAGTTACTCAAGAAGATAAATTTAGTACGAAGCTAGGGAGCTAGCAGGTATCATTTATTATCACTGGGGTAGCAAGTATTAGCTGGGTTGTGGGCTGCCCCGTCTAGGCTTTCTTTTTTAACATGCGTAGCCCACGACATGTCGGTTTGTATTTTCTTGAGGGCCGTCATGTATAGACCGGCCTATGGACCTCCCATCTAAGGTTTTATTTTTCCTGAAACATCGGCAACCCAACTTATGTATTTTTTTGAAGAAAACGCAGAGGTCAGTTCTATTTTTGTATATAAGAATAGGAACGCCTGGTCCAACTTATGTTTCCCTTCTAACTATATTATATATTTTTATTTTATATGTTATTATACATTATTGTTATTGTCATCATATATTAAACACATACTTACATATGTAAGAAAACAATATCCCACAACTTATTAACTTATAAAAATAATTTCTTAACAATAAAATCCTGGGTTTTTTGGCAACGATAATCCCTCCGATGAAGTCTGACTAGTTTGCCTCAGACCTACGGGTCCATAGTTAGTAGCTAGATGGCTTCTTCTCTCTTTTTGGATCTCAATACAATGTTCTCCCCCTCTCTTGTGGAGATCTATTCGATGTAATCCTCTTTTTGCGGTGTGTTTGTTGAGACCGATGAATTGTGGGTTTATGATCAAGTCTATCTATGAACAATATTTGAATCTTCTCTGAATTATTTTATGTATGATTGGTTATCTTTGCAAGTCTCTTCGAATTATTAGTTTGGTTTGGCCTACTAGATTGATCTTTCTTGCAATGGGAGAAGTGCTTAGCTTTGGGTTCAATCTTGTGGTGTCCTTTCCCAGTGACAGTAGGGGCAGCAAGGCACGTATTGTATTGTTGCCTCGAGGATAACAAGATGGGGTTTTCATCATATTGCATGAGTTTATCCCTCTACATCATGTCATCTTGCTTAAGGCGTTACTCTTTTTTCATTAACTTAATACTCTAGATGCATGCTGGATAGCGGTCGATGAGTGGAGTAATAGTAGTAGATGCAGGCAGGAGTCGGTCTACTTGTCTCGGACGTGATGCCTATATACATGATCATACCTAGATATTCTCATAACTATGGTCAATTCTGTCAATTCCTCAACAGTAATTTGTTCACCCACCGTAGAATACTTATGCTCTCGAGAGAGCCACTAGTGAAACCTATGGCCCCCGGGTCTATCTTCATCATATTAATCTCCCAATACTTAGTTATTTCCTCTGCTTTTTTACTTTGCTTTTATTTTATTTTGCATCTTTATCACAAAAATACCAAAAATATTATCTTATCATATCGATCAGAGCTCACTCTCGTAAGTGGCCGTGTAGGGATTGACAACCCCTTATCACGTTGGTTGCGAGGATTTATTTATTTTGTGCAGGTACGAGGGACTGGCGCGTAGCCTCCTACTGTATTGATACCTTGGTTCTCAAAAACTAAGGGAAATACTTACGCTACTTTGCTGCATCATCCCTTCCTCTTCGAGGAAAACCAATGCAGTGCTCAAGAGGTAGCAAGAAGGATTTCTGGCGCCATTGCAGGGGAAGTCTACGCAAAAGTCAATATACCAAGTACCCATCACATACCCTTATCTCCCACATTACATTATTTTCCATTTGCCTCTCGTTTTCCTCTCCCCCACTTCACCCTTGCCGTTTTATTCGCCCTCTCTCTCTATCCTCCTTATCTTTCCCGTTTGCCTCTTTTTGCCCGCTTGCTTTTTGTTTGCTTGTGTGTTAGTTTGCTTGCTTGTCACAATGGCTCAAGTTAACACTAAATTGTGTGACTTCACCAATACCAACAATAATGATTTTATTAGCACTCCGATTGCTCCTCTCACCGATGCTGAATCTTGTGAAATTAAAACTGCTTTGCTGAATCTTGTCATGAAAGATCCGTTTTCCGGCCTTCCTAGTGAAGATGCCGCTACCCATCTAAATAGCTTCGTTGATTTGTGTGATATTCAAAATAAGAAATATGTGGATAATGATATTGTTAAATTGAAGCTATTTCCTTTTTCCTTAGAGATCGTGCTAAAGCTTGGTTTTCGTCTTTGCCTAGAAATAGTACTATTCATGGAATAAGTGCAAAGATGATTTTATCTCTAAGTACTTTCCTCCGCTAAGATCATCTCCCTTAGAAACATTATTATGAATTTTAAGCAACTTGATCATGAACATGTTGCACAAGCTTGGCAGAGAATGAAATTAATGATACGTAATTGCCCTACTCATGGTTTGAATTTGTGGATGATTATACAAAAGATTTATGCCGGATTGAGTTTTGCTTCTAAAAATATTTTAGATTCGGCCGCGGGAGGCACTTTTATGGAAATCACTTTAGGAGAAGCTACTAAATTCCTAGATAATATTATGGTTAATTATTCTCAATGGCATACTGAAAGATCTAGTAATAAAAAGGTGCATGTGATAGAAGAAATTAATGTTTTGAGTGGAAAGATGGATGAACTTATGAAATTATTTTCTAGTAAGAGTGTTTCTTCCGATCCTAATGATATTCCCTTGTCTTCTTTGATTGAGAATAATAATGAATCTATGGATGCAAATTTTGTTGGTAGGAACAATTTTGGTAACAACGCGTATAGAGGAAATTTCAACCCTAGGCCTTATCCTAGTAATCCCTCTAATAATTATGGTAATTCCTACAACAATTCTTATGCCCTCTGATTTTGAATCTAATATTAAAGAATTTATTACCTCGCAAAATAATTTCAATGCTTTGATGGAAGAAAAATTGCTTAAGATTGATGAGTTGGCTTGGAACGTTGATAGAATTTCTCTTGATGTTGATTCCTTGAAACTTAGATCTATTCCATCTAAGCATGATATCAATGAGTCTCTCAAAGCCATGAGAATTTCCATTGATGAGTGCAAAGAAAGAACTGCTAGGATGCGTGCTAAGAAAGATGCCTTTATAAGAGCGTGTTCTTCTAGTTCCTATGAAAATAAAGATGAAGATCTAGAAGTTATTGATGTGTCCCCTATTAAATCTTTGTTTTGCAATATGAATCTTGATAATGATGGGACTGAATATGATCCACCTTTACCTACAAGGCGTTCCAAGAATTCGGAATTTTTTGATCTTCATGCTAAAATTGATAAAAGTGGGATTGAAGAAATTAAAACCCTAGATGTTGCTAAACCCCCTATTATGGATTTCAAGGAATGTAACTATGAAAATTTCTCTTTGATTGATTGTATTTCCTTGTTGCAATCCGTGCTAAATTCTCCTCCCGCTTATAGTCAAAATAAAGCGTTTACTAAACATATCGTTGATGCCTTGATGCAATCTTATGAAGAAAAACTTGAATTAGAAGTTTCTATCCCTAGAAAACTTTATGATGAGTGGGAACCAACTATTAAAATTAAAATTAAAGATCATGAATTCTATGCTTTATGTGATTTGGGTGCTAGTGTTTCCACGATTCCAAAGACTTTGTGTGATTTGTTAGGTTTCAGTGATTTTCATGATTGCTCTCTAAACTTGCACCTTGCAGATTCCACTATTAAGAAACCTATGGGAAGAATTAATGATGTTCTTATTGTTGAAAATAGGAATTATGTGCCCATAGATTTTATTGTTCTTGACATAGATTGCAATCCTTCATGTCCTATTATTCTTGGTAGACCTTTCCTTAGAACGATTGGTGCAATTATTGATATGAAGGAAGGAAATATTAGATTCCAATTTACATTAAGGAAAGGCACGGAACACTTTCCTAGAAAGAAAATTAAATTACCTTATGAATCTATTATGAGAGCCACTTATGGATTGCCTACCAAAGATAGCAATACCTAGATCTATCCTTGCTTGTTATGCCTAGCTAGGGGCATTAAACGATAGCGTTTGTTGGGAGGCAACCCAATTTTATTTTTATTCCTTGCTTTTTGCTCCTGTTTAGTAATAAATAATTTATCTAGCATCTGTTTTGGTTGTGTTTTTTGTGTTTAATTAGTGTTTGTGCCAAGTAGAACCGTTGGGAAGACTTGGGGAAAGTCTTGTTGATCTTGCTGTAAAAAACAGAAACTTTAGCGCTCACGAGAACTGCTGACATTTTTATTTGGAAAGTGCTATTTAGTTAATTATTTTTGCAGATGATTGATAGATAAATTCCTCACGTCCAGCAAGTTATTTTAGAATTTTTGGGGTTCCAGATCTTGCGCTAGCTACATATTACTACAGACTGTTCTGTTTTTCACAGATTCTGTTTTTCGTGTGTTGTTTGCTTATTTTGATGAATCTATGGCTAGTAAAATAGTTTATAAACCATAGATAAGTTGGAATACAGTAGGTTTAACACCAATATAAATAAATAATGAGTTCATTACAGTACCTTGAAGTGGTCTTTTGTTTTCTTTCACTAATGGAGCTCACGAGATTTTCTTCTTTGAGTTTTGTGTTGTGAAGTTTTCAAGTTTTGGGTAAAGATTTGATGGATTATGGAACAAGGAGTGGCAAGAGCCTAAGCTTGGGGATGCCCATCGCACCCCAAGTTAATCTAAGGAAACCTAAAAGCCAAAGCTTGGGGATGCCCCGGAAGGCATCCCCTCTTTCGTCTACTTCTATCGGTAACTTTACTTGGAGCTATATTTTTATTCACCACATGATATGTGTTTTGCTTGGAGCGTCTTGTATGATTTGAGTATTTAATTTTTAGTTTACCACAATCATCCTTGCTGTACACACCTTTTGAGAGAGCCATACATGATTTGGAATTTGTTAGAATACTCTATGTGCTTCGCTTATATCTTTTGAGTTATATAGTTTTGCTCTAGTACTTCCCTTATATCTTTTAGAGCACGGTGGTGGATTTGTTTTAGAGAAACTGTTGATCTCTAATGCTTCACTTAGATTATTTTGAGAGTCTTAAATAGCATGGTAATTTTTTTAAAATCCTAATATGCTAGGTATTCAAGATTAGTAAAATTTTCTTATGAGTGTTTTGAATACTAAGAGAAGTTTGATGCTTGATGATTGTTTTGAGATATGGAGGTAATAATATCAAAGTCGTGCTAGTTGAGTAGTTGTGATATTGATAAATTCTTGTGTTAAAGTTTGCAAGTCCCGTAGCATGCACGTATGGTAAACGTTATGTAACAAATTTGAAACATGAGGTGTTATTTGATTGTCCTCCTTATGAGTGGCGTTCGGGGACGAGCGATGGTCTTCTCCTACCAATCTATCGCCCTAGGAGCATGCGCGTAGTACTGAAGTTTTTGATGACTTGTAGATTTTTGCAATAAGTATGTGAGTTATTTATGACTAATATTGAGTCCATGGATTATACGCACTCTCACCCTTCCATCCTTGCTAGCCTCTTCGGTACCGTGCATTGCCCTTTCTCACATTGAGAGTTGGCGCAAACTTCGCCGGTGCATCCAAACCCCGTGATATGATACGCTCTTTCACACATAAACCTCCTTATATATTCCTCAAAACAGCCACCATACCTACCTATTATGGCATTTCCATAGCCATTCTGAGATATATTGCCATGCAACTTTCCACCATTCCGTTTATTATGACACACTCATTATTGTCATATTGCTTAGCATGATCATGTAGTTGACACAGTATTTGTGGCAAAGCCACCGCTCATAATTCTTTCATACATGTCACTCTTGGTCCATTGCATATCCCGATACACCGCCGGAGGCATTCATATAGAGTCATCTTTTGTTCTAGTATCGAGTTGTAATCATTGAGTTGTGAAATAAATAGAAGTGTGATGATCATCATTTTCTAGAACATTGTCCCAAGTGAGGAATTATAAAAATAAGAGAGAGAAAGGCCATATAAAAAAGAGAAAAGGCCAAATAAAAAAATGACAGAAAAAGAGAGAAGGGACAATGTTACTATCCCTTGCCACACTTGTGCTTCAAAGTAGCACAATAATCTTCATGATAGGGAGTCTCTTGTTTTGTCACTTTCATATACTAGTGGGAATTTTCATTATATAACTTGGCTTGTATATTCCAACAACGGGCCTCCTCAAGTGCCCTAGGTCTTCGTGAGCAAGCAAGTTGGATGCACACCCACTTAGTTTCTTTTGTTGAGCTTTCATACATTTATAGCTCTAGTGCATCCGTTGCATGGCAATCCCTACTCCTTGCATTAACATCAAATCGGTGGGCATCTCCATAGCCCATTGATTAGCCTCGTTGATGTGAGACTTTCTCCTTTTTGTCTTCTCCACATAACCCCCCTCATTATATTATATTCCACCCATAGTGCTATGTCCATGGCCAACGCTCATATATTGCGTGAAATTTTATAGGTTTGAGATTACTAAAGTATGAAACAATTCCTTGGCTTGTCATCGGGGTGGTGCATGATGAGAGCATTCTTGTGTGACGAAAATGGAGCATGACTAAACTAAATGATTTTGTAGGGATGAACTTTTTTTGGCCATGTTATTTTGAGAAGACATAATTGCTTTATTAGTATGCTTGAAGTATTATTATTTTTTGTCAATATGAACTTTTGTCTTGAATCTTTCGGATCTGAATATGCATACCACAATTAAGAAGAATTACATTAAAATTATGCCAAGTAGCACTCAGCATCAAAAATTCTACTTTTATCATTTACCTACTTGAGGACGAGCAGGAATTAAGCTTGGGGATGCTTGATACGTCTCCAACGTATCTATAATTTTTGATTGCTCCATGCTTTATTATCTACTGTTTTGGAAATTGTTGGGCTTTATTATACACTTTTATATTATTTTTGGGACTAACCTATTAACCGTAGGCCCAGCCCAGAATTGTTGTTTTTTTCCTATTTCATGGTTTCGAAGAAAAGGAATATCAAACGGAGTCCAAACGGAATGAAACCTTCGGGAACGTGATTTTCTCACCGGACGTGATCCAGGGGACTTGGACCCTACATCAAGAAACAAAAGAGGAGGCCACGAGGTAGGGGGTGCGCCTACCACCCCTAGGCGCGCCCTCCACCCTCGTGGGTCCCCTGTTGCTCCACTGACGTACTCCTTCCTCCTATATATACCTATGTACCCTGAAACGATCAGATACGGAGCCAAAACCCTAATTCCACCGTCGCAACTTTCTGTATCCACGAGATCCCATCTTGGGGCCTGTTCCGGAGCTCCGCCTAAGGGGGCACCGATCACGGAGGGCTTCTACATCATCCATAGCCCCTCTGATGAAGTGTGAGTAGTTTACCTCAGACCTACGGGTCCATAGTTAGTAGCTAGATGGCTTCTTCTCTCTTTTTGGATCTCAATACAATGTTCTCCCCCTCTCTTGTGGAGATCTATTCGATGTAATCTTCTTTTTGCGGTGTGTTTGTTGAGGCTGATGAATTGTGAGTTTATGATCAAGTCTATCTATGAACAATATTTGAATCTTATCTGAATTCTTTTATGTATGATTGGTTATCTTTGCAAGTCTCTTCAAATTATCAGTTTGGTTTGGCCTACTAGATTGATCTTTCTTGCAATGGGAGAAGTGCTTATCTTTGGGTTCAATCTTGAGGTGTCCTTTCCCAGTGACAGTAGGGGCAGCAAGGCACGTATTGTATTGTTGCCCTCGAGGTTAACAAGATGGGGTTTTCATCATATTGCATGAGTTTATCCCTCTACATCATGTCATCTTTCTTAAGGCGTTACTCTGTTTTCATTAACTTAATACTCTAGATGCATGCTGGATAGCGGTCGATGAGTGGAGTAATAGTAGTAGATGCATGCAGGAGTCGGTCTACTTGTCTCGGACGTGATGCCTATATACATGATCATACCTAGATATTCTCATAACTATGCTCAATTCTGTCAATCGCTCAATAGTAATTTGTTCACCCACCGTAGAATACTTTTGCTCTCGGGTCTATCTTCATCATATTAATCTCCCAATACTTAGTTATTTCCTTTGCTTTTATTTTACTTTGCATCTTTATCACAAAAATACCAAAAATATTATCTTATCATATCTATCAGATCTCACTCTCATAAGTGGCCGTGTAGGGATTGACAACCCCTTATCGCGCTGGCGAGGATTTATTTGTTTTGTGCAGGTACGAGGGACTAGCGCGTAGCCTCCTACTGGATTGATACCTTGGTTCTCAAAAACTGAGGGAAATACTTACGCTACTTTGCTACATCATCACTTCCTCTTCGGGGAAAACCAACGCAGTACTCAAGAGGTAGCACATAGCATGTCACGCAGTCCTGTTAATATTGTGTACATGTACGTACAGCGGCCACGATGCAAGAAAGTAAATACGGCCACGTACGTACATATGGACGGGGTCTCGAACGCCTACTCGCGCATACGTACGGTCAGGGCTTGTGTACATGGCTGGGTCGGAACGGAGAAACTGCGTCGTCGTCGTGTTCATGGCGAGGCAACGGAATGCGTAGTGTTCATCGGGAGGCAACGGAATACGTCGTGTTCATCGGGAGCCAACCGGCTTGGATGGAACAGCCGATCGAGATGAGGCTTTGCATACCGCAGAACGGAGGAGACGACCTTGTGTTCGACTGGCCACGGTAGAAACGGGATCCTATTCATCGGGAGGGGTCTGGCGTACCGCAAAACAGAGGAAACGGACTTCTCTTGGACCTCCTACGGTCGAAATGGGGTCCTGTTGATCGGGAGGGGTGTCGCGTACCGCAAAACGGAGGAAAGGACTTGTGTTGGAGCACTACGGTCGAAACGGGGGTCCTGTTCATCGGGAGGGGTGTGGCGTACCACAAAACAGGACTCCACGGGATACTGTTCATCGCCACCGTCGATTGACTCCACGGGCTACTGTTCATCCACCGTCGACCTCCTCCAGCCTCCAGCTGCGACTGTTCATCCACGAGCTCCTGTTCATCCAGCCTCCACCGGCTACTGTTCAACCAACCCTCTCCACGGGGTTCTGTTCAACCACCCCTCCACGGGCTACTGTTCATCCAGCCCTCCACGGGCTACTGATCAACCAGCCCTCCTCGGGGTCCTGTTCATCCAGCCCTCCACGGGGTCATGTTCATCCACCCCCAACCAGCTCGATCGGGGTCCTGTTCATCTAGCGGCAACGGCCTCTACTACCACGGTGTCCTGTTCATCCAACCCCCCACCGAGAACTGTTCATCCAACCCCCCCCCCCAACAACGCTCACTATTCATCCAGAGGCAGCATCGATCGGCTTCAGTTAGCAGCAATGTCGTGAAGGAATCGCTCGATCGGGTTCAGTTAACAGCTCGATCGATCGCTCGGGTTTAGTAACGCGTAGCCTGCAGTGCAATGGCTCGGGTTCAGTAGGCGAACACCTCGCTCGGGTTCAGTTAGAGCCCAACGCCTCGCACCCACGCGTGTACGTGTACGAGAGAAACACACATCGCTCGGCCCTGACCACCCACTGTAACTGGGAACTCCCCGATATTTTCCTCGCCCTCGCTTCTACCACGGTTTTTTCCGTCATGGACGGCCCTAAGAATGTCATGCAGTTCCGTCTCCGGCCCGCCCAGGATGAAAAGCCCATTTTCTATCATGATTTTTGTCATAGAAGTAGGAGCCCAACACATCTATGATGGTACCAGGGTTTTATCACAATTATCGTCATAGAAGTGTCATAAGCATGACAGGAAAAAATTCATTCGGCCCAAAATGTCACGGATGTGCCTTTTCTGTAGTGGAGATTATAGTTCAAATGGTAAGTTCTGTTGATGCGTGTCCATGATGTATGAGCTTTATTTGTCTAGTGTATGTAATTTGCTGTTTGTGTACGCTTTATTATCACTCGTGTCGAACTATAATGCCCGGTGGGTATATTCGGCTGTAATTTCTTTATTGTATAGTGTAGGATTATTCTACGTTTCTATGCCTTAGTCTTTTTATTGTATAGTGTATTGTTTTTAGAGGTGATAGTATAGAGTAGCATAATTCTTGAATATGCTATATCGTTGAAACGGGGGCCAACATGCCCAAACATTTCTTGGACGCCATACAAACAAACAAACATGTGTAGTCAAAGCGGGCCTTAATTGGGCTAGTCAAAATAATATTAAGTGGATCCCAAATGATGTGGCCCATAACAACGGCTCTTAGCAGGTTGTTAATAGGCCAAAAGCTTGATAAGGCCTTATAAATGGAAATGGCCCGTGGGCCGAAATAGATGTCAATTTTGTCTCCGCCCTTTTACTTTATGGGCCAGTAAGAGGCCGAAAGTGTTATGGGGCAGAGGAGGCCCAATTTGCAAACTAGGCTTTTAACAGGCCGAAAGTCGCGTTGGGCTGAAATGATGACCTGCGGAACGTGCGCCCCTAATGGACCTAAAGTCAAAGGCCCAACTGTTGTGCGGGCCATTAACAGGCCGGGAGACAAAATGGGCTAGGAGTTGGCCCATTTACCGAATGGGCCAAGGACTAGCCAAAAGTCAAAACGGGCTAGAATTGGCCCAACTGCAGAATGGGCTGAGAAAAGGCCGAAAGATGTTCCGGGACATTAACATGCTGGAACTGATGATGGGTTGCTAACCGGCCAAAAGATGCTCGGGCCGCAATTGGGCCCAAAGATGTAGCGGGCCATTAATGGGCTAAAACTGACGATGGGCTGGAAATTGTCAAATCTAGAATGGGCCTTTGATGGGCCGATTCTATGTAACTGGTATGGGACGTGCTTGTAAATGGGCCTGACTCAAGTAGGCTGCTAATGGGCCAGCCCACTTATTTTGACAGGCCCGGCCTTTTAACCTGAATGGGCCACTGTTGGGCCAGTCCACGTGTCGACATATCATAGGAGCTGACACGTGGTTCCATCGGCCAATGAGAATTTTACATGTGGAAAATCGGCATTGGTCATGGCTGTTAGTGGGTTATCGGATCCAAAACTGCACCCGATAGCTTAACGGCGACCCGTTACGGTGGATGCCACGTGTCGGTCACCCTTGACAAAATCACTTCCATGACACGACATTTATCGTCATGGAAGTGAACACTTATGTGATGATAATTTTGGTAATGTCATGGAACACTTCTACGATAGCACAGGTGTGACTATCTTGGTTTTGTCATAAAATCGTCATGGATGTACATGCATGACAGAAAACGTGACCTATCGTGACAAACACGTATCATCACAGAAGTGTATTTTTTTGTAGTGCGAGTGGTTGTCAACGGTGTCCCAGGAAGCGCTTCCACCATGCCAAAGGTCTGAGGCAGGGGGATTCGATCTCCCCCCTCACTGGTATGCGTCGGTGCTATACAAATAGTTATTAACCCCTTTATGCGATGGCATTCAGAACCGTCGTCAAGTGAGTGTGGGTGATAGGGGGGTCCTTCCCACACGACCTAGAAATCATCGGGGATAGGCCCTCCTGGCACACACACTCAGCAAAATGAGGTCGTCTGCGACTGGCGAGCACTCAAATACAGAAATACATACAGTAGTACTAAAAAAATACAATTATACATGCGAAATCATTTCCAGTCGTAAGTACATCCCACACAGTCAGTCACCGCTAAATGTTTTCGTTCGTACATACATCCCACACGATCACTCCAAGGAAAACTTTTGCGCAAGGTGGCGTAACGCAAACAGTTTTCAACAGAATGTCGTGTGTGATTGTTCACTGATCCAACACGGTTTATTCCTAGAAACCGTGTGCATTGCCTGAGGTCATCATCCATGGTGTTTTCTCAATAACCATTTGCAATAGGAAAACCCAATTAGAAAGCTAATTGGCCAATTAGAGGGCTAATTGACCTATTATTAATAATCCATTTACTAATCTAATTAACATTCATATTAAGCACATAATATATTCCATGTCCATATTAAGGAAGCAGGATTTCATAATTGAAATACATCAGAGTACAACATGGTATAGCTTCAGCACTCAGCTAGCCCATTACACAACTGCACCAGCAACAAGTTTCACATGCAACATCTAGAACCTTTCGAAATTAGCATCATAGATGGTACGTAGAGAGATGCATCTCATCTAGAAAACTACTAGAGCGGAAGGCGAATATTGAGCCTTCATTCATGTTGAAGGTCTTTGCAACTTTAGGCCAGTGCCTATGGATGATTGACCGTCCATCCTTCGACCTCTTCAGGAACACTTCAATATTGAACTGTGGGTGTTGTATGAAAACTCTCCTCGCCTCCTGACCACAGAGGTGGTTTGAGAGGTAATCATCAGTGAAGCCTGAAAATAAGGATGTGCATAAATATCTTCTCTATATTGGAAATGAGGCAAAGGAATAAAAAGGCAAGGTATAATAGTTAGTACCATCTTGTAAACCTCGGTGCTTCCCATTGTTTCCCTGCAACACATATAAGGTAGTTAGTCATCAGGTTAAGTAAGGGTTTGCATTCTATCAGTAAAATATGTTGATGATAAATAAGCACATTGCAGATTCATCAGATTAATTCAAGCCACATGGAAAACCCATTTATCCAAACCAAGCATGATTAAGAAATAGGAAATATAGCACTTATATATGTTTCTCATGTATTAAGTGCAACAAAATTCGATTTATTCCTCACATGGTATACAATAACAGAATGGAGCCACAACAATTGAACATCGCATTGCAGAATTGAACCAAGCAGTTAACTAAACACCACAACTAATGAACCAAACATTAACTGAGCACCACATTGCACAATATAACATACTCCTAATAGAAGATCAGACAGTTAACCAAACCAAGCATGCTTAACAACTTGGAAATATAGCAATTGTATTTGTTTCTCATGTATTTAGTATAGCCAAATTCAATTTATTCCTCACATGGTATACAATAACAGAATGCAGCCACAATAATTGAACATCACATTGCAGAATTGAACCAAGCAGTTAACTAATTAGCGCAACAAATGAACCAAACGTTAACTGAGCACCACATTGCACAATATAACATACTCGTAATGAAAGATCAGACAGTTAACCAAACCAAGCATGCTTAACAACTTGGAAATATTGCACCCTGAAGAATTGAACATCACATTTGCAGAATTGAACCAAGCAGTTAAATGAACACCACATTGCACGACATATAGAACTGATACGTCCATTTTGCATCATGCTTTTATATTGATATTTATTGCATTATGGGCTGTTATTACACATTATGTCACAATACTTATGCCTATTCTCTCTTATTTTAAAAGGTTTACATAAAGAGGGAGAATGCCGGCGGCTGGAATTCTGGCTTGGAAAAGGAGAAAATATTAGAGACATATTCTGCATAGCTCCAAAAGTCCTGAAACTCCATGGGAGCACACCCTGGCCACGAGGTGGGGGCACGCCCTACCCCCCTGGGCGCGGCCCCTGCCTCATGGGCTCCCTAGTGGCCCTCTGATGCCCATCTTCTACTATGTGAGGTCTTTCGTCCGAGAAAAAATCATAAGAAAGCTTACGGAACGAAACTCCGCCGCCACGAGGCGGAACATTGGTGGAACCAATCTAGGGCATCGGCGGAGCTGTTCTGCCAGGGAAATTTCCCTCCGGGAGGGGGAAATCATCACCATCGTCATCACCAACGATCCTCTCATCGGGAGGGGGTCAATCTCCATCAACATCTTCACCAGCACCATCTCATCTCAAACCCTAGTTCATCTCTTGTATCCAATCTTTGTATCCAAACCTCAGATTGGTACCTGTGGGTTGCTAGTGGTGTTGGTTACTCCTTGTAGTTGATGCTAGTTGGTTTACTTGGTGGAAGATCATATGTTTAGATCGATTATGCATATTAATGCCCCTCTGATTATGAACATGAATATGCTTTGTGAGTAGTTACGTTTGTTCCAGAGGACATGGGAGAAGTCTTGCTATTAGTAGTCATGTGAATTTGGTATTCGTTCGATATTTTGATGAGATGTATGTTGTTATCCCTCTAGTGGTGTCATGTGAACTTCGACTACATGACACTTCACCATTGTTTGTGCCTAGAGGGAGGCATTGGGATGTTATAAGTAGATGATGGGTTGCTAGAGTGACAGAAGCTTAAACCCTAGTTTATGCGTTGCTTCCTAAGGGGCTGATTTGGATCCATATGATTCATACTATAGTTAGGTTTACCTTAATACTTCTTTTGTAGTTGCAGATGCTTGCAATGGGGGTTAATCATAAGTGGGATGCTTGTCCAAGTCAGGACAGCACCCAAGCACTGGTCCACCCACATATCAAATTATTGAAGTACCGAACGTGAATCATATGAACGTGATGAAAACTAGCTTGACGATAATTCCCATGTGTCCTCGGGAGCGCTTTACTTCATATAAGAGTTTTTCCAGGCTTGTCCTTTTCTATAAAAAGGATTGGGCCATCTTGCTTCACCTTATTTACTTTTATTACTGCTACTCGTTACAAATTACCTTATCACAAAACTATCTGTTACCGATAATTTAAGTGCTTGCAAAGAATACCTTGCTGAAAACCGCTTATCATTTCCTTCTCTCCTTGTTGGGTTCGACACTCTTACTTATCGAAAAGGCTACGATAGATCCCCTACACTTGTGGGTCATCAAGAACATATACACTATAGCAGAAGATTGCATGGTAAATGTAGATAGCACAATTCACTAGAATTTGTGAAGGAAAGGCAGTAGCTAGCAAACTGAACATGGGTCCTTATAGTGAGCTAATAATAAGACAAGCTATTCGTCATTGTGGGAGATATCGATGACGATTGGCTCCTTGGACATGGAAGAGGGCGAGGCCTCCGCATCGTGGGTGCCCTTGTTTTAGTGTTGAGTTTCCTGAGCCACGCAGGGCACCAACCTGTTGGCTCTCGAGATGAGGTAAGCACGTTCATGCTACCTCTTGAGCACTGCGTTGGTTTTCCCTTAAAGAGGAAAGGGTGATGCAGCAAACTAGCATAAGTATTTCCCTCAGTTTTTGAGAACCAAGGTATCAATCCAATAGGAGACTACACGCAAGTCCCTCGTACCTACACAAACAAATAAGAACCTCGCAACCGACGCGATAAAGGGGTTGTCAATCCCTTCACGATCACTTACGAGAGTGAGATCTGATAAAGATAATAAGAAAAATATTTTTGGTATTTTTATGATATAGATAGGAAAATAAAGATTGCAAAATAATCGGTAATAGAAATAGCTAGTTGACAGGAGATTAATATAATAGAGAATAGACCCGGGGGCCATAGGTTTCACTAGTGGCTTCTCTCACGATAGCATAAGTATTATGGTGGGTGAACAACTTACTATCGAGCAATTGATAGAAAAATGCATAATTATGAGAATATCTCGGCATGATCATGTATATAGGCATCACGTCCGCGACAAGTAGACCGAAACGATTCTGCATCTACTACTATTACTCCACACATCGACCGCTATCCAGCATGCATTTAGAGTATTAAGTTCATAAGAATAGAGTAACGCATTAAGCAAGATGATAGGATGTAGAGGGATAAACTCAAGCAATATGATATAAACCCCATATTTTTATCCTCGATGGCGACAATACAATACGTGCCTTGCTGCCCCTACTGTCACTGGGAAAGGACACCGCAAGATTGAACCCAAAGCTAAGCACTTCTCCCATTGCAAGAGAGATCAATCTAGTAGACCAAACCAAACTGATAATTCGAAGAGACTTGCAAAGATAACCAATCATACATAAAAGATTTCGGAGAAGAATCAAATAGTGTTCATAGGTAAACTTGATCATAAACCCACAATTCATCGGATCTCGACAAGCACACCGCAAAAAGAGTTACATCAAATAGATCTCCAAGAAGATCGAGGAGAACATTGTATTGAGATCCAAAGAGAGAGAAGAAGCCATCTAGCTAATAACTATGGACCCGAAGGTCTGAGGTAAACTACTCACACATCATCGGAGAGGCTATGGTGTTGATGTAGAAGCCCTCCGTGATCGATTCCCCCTCTGGCGAAGCTCCGAAAAAGGCCCCAAGATGGGATCTCTTGGGTAAAGAAGGTTGCAGCGGTGGAAATAGGGTTTCATGGTGCTCCTGGATGTTTTCAGGATATATATATATATAGAAGGAAGAAGTAGGTCGGTGGAGCCATGAGGGGCCCACGAGGGTCGAGGGCGCGCCCAAGGGGGTAGGCGCGCCGCCTGCATCGTGGCCTCCTCGTTGATTTCTTGATGTCCACTCCAAGTCCCCTGGGTCATGTTTGTTCCAAAGATAACTCTCCCAAAGGTTTCATTCCATTTGGATTCCGTTTGATATTCCTTTTCTAGGAAACACTGAAATAGGAAAAAAAACATCAATTTGCACTTGGCCTTGGGTTAGTAGGTTAGTCCCAAAAATAATATAAAAGTGTATAAATAAGACCATTAACATCCAAAAGAGATAATATAATAGCTTGGAACAATCAAAAATTATAGATACATTGCACACGTATCAAGCATCCCCAAGCTTAATTCCTACTCGTCCTCGAGTAGGTAAATGATAAAAACAGAATTTTTGATGTGGAATGCTACCAAGCATAATTCTCAATGTAATTTTCATTATGGTGGCATGAATGTTCACATCCGAAAAATTCAAGACAAAAGTTTAATATTGATATAAAAATAATAATACTTCAAGCATACTAACTAAGCAATCATGTCTTCTCAAAATAACATGCAAAAGAAAGTTCATCCCTACAAAATCATATAGTTTGCTCATGCTCCATTTCCGTCACACAAGAATTCTCTCATCATGCACAACCCCGATGACAAGCCAAGCAATTGTTTCAAACTTTAGTAATCCCAAACTTTTTTCAACTTTCACGCAATACATGAGCGCGAGCCATGGATATAGCACTATGGGTGGAATAGAATAATCATAGGGGGGTATGTGAAGACAAAAAAGGAGAAAGTCTCACATCGACGCGGCTAATCAACGGGCTACGGAGATGCCCATCAATTGATGTCAATGCAAGGAGTAGGGATTGCCATGGAATGGATGCACTAGAGCTATAAATGTATGAAATCACAACAAAAGAAACTAAGTGGGTGTGCATCCAACTTGCTTGCTCACAAAGACCTAGGGCATTTGAGGAAGCCCATTGTTGGAATATACAAGCCAAGTTCTATAATGAAAAATTCCCACTAGTATATGAAAGTGACAAAACAAGAGACTCTCTATCATAAAGATCATGGTGCTACTTTGAAGCACAAGTGTGGAAAAAAGGATAGTAGCATTGCCCCTTTTTCTTTATTTTCTTTTTTTGGGCCTTTATTTTTTTATTTGGCCTTTTTCTTTTTTTATTTGGGACAATGCTCTATTAATGATGATCATCACACTTCTATTTATTTACAACTCGATACTAGAACAAAATATGACTCTATATGAATGCCTCCAGCGGTGTACCGGGAAGGGCAATGAATCAAGAGTGACATGTATGATAAATTATGCATGGTGGCTTGGCCACAAATACGATGTCAACTACATGATCATGCAAAGCAATATGACAATGATGAAGCGTGGCATAAATGAAACGGTGGAAAGTTGCATGGCAATATATCTCGGAATGGCTATGGAAATGCCATAATAGGTAGGTATGGTGGCTGTTTTGAGGAAGATATAAGGAGGTTTATGTGTGATAGAGCATATCATATCACGGGGTTTGGATGCACCGGCGAAGTTTGCACCAACTCTCAAGGTGAGAAAGGGAAATGCACTGTACCGAAGAGGGCAGCAATGATGGAAGGTGAGAGTGCGTATAATCCATGAACTCAACATTAGTCAAAAAGAACTCACATACTTATTGCAAAAATCTACAAGTCATCAAAAACCAAGCATTACGCGCATGCTCCTCGGGGGATAGATTGGTAGGAAAATACCATCGCTCGTCCCCGACCGCCACTCATAAGGAACACAATCAAAGAACACCTCATGTTTCAAAATTGTTACACAACGGTTACCATACGTGCATGCTATGGGACTTGCAATCTTCAACACAAGTATTTCTCTAATTCACAACTACTCAACTAGCACACTCTAATATCACCATCTTTATATCTTAAAACAATTATCAAGTATCAAACTTCTCATAGTATTCAATGCACTTTTTATGATAGTTTTTATTATACCCATCTTGGATGCCTATCATATTAGGACTAGTTTCATAACCAAAGCAAATTACCATGCTGTTCTAAAGGACTCTCAAAATAATATAAGTGAAGCATGAGAGGGCAATAATTTCTATAAAATAAAACCACCACCGCGCTCTAAAAGATATAAGTGAAGCACTAGAGCAAAATTATCTAGCTCAAAAGATATAAGTGAAGCACATAGAGTATTCTAATAAATTCCGATTCATGTATGTCTCTCCCAAAAGGTATGTACGGAAAGGATGATTGTGGTAAACTAAAAATCAAAGACTCAAATCATATAAGACGCTCCAAGCAAAACACATATCCTATGGTGAATAAAAATATAGCCTCAAGTAAAGTTACCGATAGAAGAAGACGAAAGAGGGGATGCCTTCCGGGGCATCCACAAGCTTAGGCTTTTGGTTGTCCTTCAATTTTACCCTGGGGTGCCTTGGTCATCCCCAATCTTAGGCTCTTTCCACTCCTTGTTCCATAATCCATCAAGTCTTTACCCAGAACTTGAAAACTTCACAACACAAAACTGAAACAGAAAATCTCATGAGCTCTGTTAGTATAAGAAAACAAACCACCACTTAAGGTACTGTAATGAACTCATTATTTATTTATTTTGGTGTTAAACCTACTGTATTCCAACTTCTCTGTGGTTCATAACCTCCGATACTAGCCATAGATTCATCAAAATAAGCAAACAACACGCGAAAAACAGAATCTATCAAAAATAGAACAGTCTGTAGTAATCTGTAGGTTTTGAATACTTCTATAACCCCAAAAATTATAAAATAAATTGCTGGACATGAGGAATTTATCTATTAATCATCTTCAAGAATAATCAACCTAATCACACTCTCCAGTAAAAACTGGAAGCAAATATCGTGAGCGCTGAAGTTTCTGTTTTTTACAGCAAGATTGCAAAGACTTTCCCCAAGTCTTCCCAAAGGTTCTACTTGGCACAAACACTAATTAAAAGCATGAAACCACATATAAACAGAGGATAGATGAAATATTTGTTACTAAACAGAACCAAAAATCAAGAAACAAAAATAAAATTGGGTTGCCTCCCAACAAGCGCTATCGTTTAACGCCCCTAGCTAGGCATAAAAGCAATAATAGATCTAGGTATTATCATCTTTGGTATGCAATCCATAAGTGGCCCTAATAATAGATTCATAAGGTAATTTAATTTTATTTCTAGGAAAGTGTTCCATGCCCTTCCTTAACAGAAATTGTAATCTAATATTCCCTTCTTTCATATCAATAATTGCACCAATTGTTCTAAGGAAAGGCCCAGCAAGAATAATGGGACATGTAGGATTGCAATCAATATCAAGAACAATGAAATCTACGGGCACATAATTCCTATTTTCAACAATAATAACATCATTAATCCTTCCCATAGGTTTCTTAATAGTGGAACCCGCAAGGTGCAAATTTAGAGAACAATCATCAAATTCACGGAAACCTAACACATCACACAAAGTTTTTGGAATCGTGGAAATGCTAGCACCCAAATCACATAAAGCATAGCATTCATGATCTTTAATTTTAATATTAATAGTGGGTTCCCACTCATCATTAAGTTTTCTAGGGATAGAAACTTCTAATTCAAGCTTTTCTTCATAAGATTGCATTAAAGCATCAACGATATGTTTAGTAAATGCTTTATTTTGATTATAAGCATGCGGGGAATTTAGCACGGATTGCAACAAGGAAATACAATCTATTAAAGAACAATTATCATAATTAAATTCCTTGAAATCCAAAATAGTGGGTTCATTGCCATGTAAAGTTTTGACCTCATCAATCCCACTTTTAGCAATTTTTGCATCAAGATCTAAAAACTCCGAATCATTGGGACGCCTCTTAACTAAAGTTGACTCATCTCCAGTCCCATCATTATCAAGATTCATATTGAAAAACAAAGATTTAATAGGAGACACATCAATGACTTTTAGATCTTCATCCTTATTATCATCAAAACTAGAAGAACACGCTTTTATAAAAGCAATCTTTTTTAGCACGCATCCTAGCGGTTCTTTCTTTGCACTCATCAATGGAAAATCTCATGGCTTTGAGAGACTCATTGATATCATGGTTAGGTGGAATAGATCTAAGTTTCAAATAATCAACATCAAGAGAAATTCCATCCACGTTCCTAGCCAACTCATCAATGTTAGATAGTTTTTCTTCAATCAAAGCATTGAAACTCTTTTGCGAACTAATAAATTCTTTAATACTAGATTCAAAATCAGAGGGCGTCTTATTATAATTTCCATAAGAATTGTTGTTGGAATTACCATAATTATTAGAGTAATTACTAGGAAACGGCCTAGGATTTAAATTACCTCTATACGCGTTATTACCAAAATTCTTCCTACCAACAAATTTCACATCCATAGATTCATTATTATTCTCAATCAAATTAGACAAAGGAATATCATTAGGATCAGAAGAAACACTCTTATTAGTAAACAATTTCATAAGTTCATCCATCTTTCCACTCAAAACATTAATTTCTTCTTTTGCATGCACCTTTTTACTAGTTGATCTTTCAGTGTGCCATTGAGAATAATTAACCATAATATTATCTAGGAGTTTAGTAGCTTCTCCTAAAGTGATTTCCATAAAAGTGCCTCCCACGGCCGAACCTAAAAGATTTCTAGAAGAAAAATTAATCCGGCATAAAATTTTTGTATAATAATCCAAAGATTCAAACCATGTGTAGGGCAATTACGTGTCATTAATTTCATCCTCTCCCAAGCTTGTGCAACATGTTCATGATCAAGTTGCTTAAAATTCATAATATAGTTTCTAAGAGAGATGATCTTAGCCGGAGGAAAATACTTAGAGATAAAAGCATCTTTGCACTTATTCCATGAATCGATACTATTTGTAGGCAAAGATGAAAACCAAGTTTTAGCACGATCTCTAAGAGAAAATGGGAATAGCTTGAATCTAACAATATCATTATCCACATCTTTCTTCTTTTGCATAGCACACAAATCAACAAAGCTGTTTAGATGGGTAGCGGCATCTTCACTAGGAAGGCTGGAAAACGGATCTTTCATGACAAGATTCAGCAAAGCAACATTAATTTCACAAGATTCAGCATCGGTAAGAGGAGCAATCGGAGTGCTAATAAAATCATTATTGTTGGTATTAGAAAAGTCACACAATTGAGTATTATCTTGAGCCATCATGACAAACAATCCAACACACAAGCACACAAGAAGCAAGCGAAAAGAGACGAACTGGAAAAGAGAAGCGGTGTTGGTGTCAGAACCGGCAGATCTCGGGTAGGGGGTCCCGAACTGTGCGTCTAGGATAGATGGTAACAGAAGATAGGGGACACGATGATTACCCAGGTTTGGGCCCTCTCTATGGAGGTAATACCCTACGTCCTGCTTGATTGATATTGATGAATATGAGTATTACAAGAGTTGATCTACCACGAGATCGTAATGGCTAAACCCTAGAAGTCTAGATTGTATGATAATAATCAATTGACTAGCCTGGACTTGGCTTATATAATGCACCAGAGGCCTAGGATAACAAGAGTCCTAGCCGAATATGTTGGTGGAGAGGATTCCTTGTCATGATCACCAAGTCTTGTGGAATACTCCTTGTATGCGGCATGGGCTACCCGAAGTGGCCCATGAGTGAACCGCCATGGGGGTCCTCGGCCCGATCCACCTGGTCGGGAGACGATGTGGTGAGTACCCCCTAGTCCAGGACACCGTCAAGGGGAACGGAAAAAAGAGGGCGAATAAAACGGCAAGGGTGAAGTGGGGGAGAGGAAAACGAGAGGCAAATGGCAAATAATGTAATGTGAGGGATAAGAGTTTGTGATGGGTACTTGGTATGTCTTGACTTGTGCGTAGATCTCCTCGGCAACGGAGCCAGAACTCCTTTTTGCAACCTCTTGAGCACTGCATTGGTTTTCCCTTGAAGAGGAAAGGGTGATGCAGCAAACTAGCATAAGTATTTCCCTCAGTTTTTGAGAACCAAGGTATCAAGTCAGTAGGAGACTACATGCAAGTCCCTCATACCTACGCAAACAAATAAAAACCTCGCAACCAACGCGATAAAAGGGTTGTCAATCCCTTCACAGTCACTTACGAGAGTGAGATCTGATAGAGATAATAATAAGATAAATATTTTTGGTATTTTTATGATATAGATAGGAAAATAAAGATTGCAAAATAAAAGAGACTAGTAATAGCTAGTTAACGGGAGATTAATATAATAGAGAATAGACCAGGGGGCCATAGGTTTCAGTAGTGGCTTCTCTCAAGAAAGCATAAGTATTACGGTGGGTGAACAAATTACTGCCGAGCAATTGAGAGAAAAGTGCATAATTATAAGAATATCTAGGCATGATCATGTATATAGGCATCACGTCCGTGACAAGTAGACCGAAATGATTCTGCATCTACTACTATTACTCCACACATCGCCAGCATGCATCTAGAGTATTAAGTTCATAAGAATAGAGTAATGCATTAGGCAGATGACATGATGTAGAGGGATAAACTCAAGCAATATGATATAAACCCATCTTTTTATCCTCGATGGCAACAATACAATACGTGCCTTGCTGCCCCTACTGTAAGTTGGAAAGGACACCGCAAGATTGAACCCAAAGCTAAGCACTTCTCCCATTGCAAAAGATCAATCTAGTAGGCCAAACCAAACTAATAATTCGAAGAGACTTGCAAAGATAACCAATCGTACATAAAAGACTTCAGAGAAGAATCAAATATTGTTCATAGATAAACTTGATCATAAACCCACAATTCATCGGATCTCGACAAACACACCGCAAAAAGTGTTATATCAAATAGATCACCAAGAAGATCGAGGAGAGCATTGTATCGAGATCCAAAGAGAGAGAAGAAGCCATCTAGCTAATAACTATGGACCCGAAAGTCTAAGGTAAACTACTCACACATCATCGGAGAGGCTATGGTGTTGATGTAGAAGCCATCCATGATCGATTCCCACTCCGGCGGAGCTCCGGAAAAGGACCCAAGATGGGATCTCTTGGGTACAGAAGGTTGCGGCGGTGGAAATAGGGTTTCATGGTGCTCCTAGATGTTTTCGGGGTATATGGATATATATAGGAGGAAGAAGTAGGTCGGTGGAGCCGCGAGGGGCCCACGAGGGTGGAGGGTGCTCCCCCCTGCCTCGTGGCCTACTCGTTGATTTCTTGATGTCCACTCCAAGTCTCCTGGATCACGTTTGTTCCAATAATAACTCCCCGAAGGTTTCATTCCGTTTGGATTCCGTTTGATATTCCTTTTCTAAGAAACACTGAAATAGGCAAAAAAAAACAACAATTTGCACTCGGCCTTGGGTTAGTAGGTTAGTCCCAAAAATAATATAGAAGTGTATAAATAAGCCCATTAACATCCAAAACAGATAATATAATAGCATGGAACAATAAAAAATTATATATACGTTGGAGACGAATCAGTGCACACTGAGAAAACACCTCGTAGTCTTCGTCAAAGGCACCGAAGGTGGCCTCGAGAAAATGACACGAACTGTCGTTTAAAGTAGCCAACTGTTGGGGAACGCAGTAATTTCAAAAAAATTCCTACGCACATGCAAGATCATGGTGATGCATTGCAACTAGAGGGGAGACTGTCATCCATGTACCCTCGTAGACCGTAAGCGGAAGCGTTATGAGAACGTGGTTGATGTAGTCGTACGTCTTCACGATCCGACCGATCCAAGTACCGAACGCACGGCACTTCTGAGTTCAGCACACATTCTACTCGGTGACGTCCCACGAACTCACGATCCAGTAGAGCTTCACGGGAGAGTTCCATCAGCACGACGGCGTGATGATGGTGATGATGATGCTACCGACGCAGGGCTTCGCCTAAGCACTGCCATGATATGACCGAGTTGGATTATGGTGGAGGGGGGCACCGCACACGGCTAAAAGATCAACTGATCAACTTGTGTGTTCATGGGGTGCCCCCCTCCCCCATATATAAAGGAGTGGAGGAGGGGGAGGGCCGGCCCTCTACTATGGCGCGCCCTGGGGAGTCCTACTCCCACTGGTAGTAGGATTCCCCACTTCCATGTAGTAGGAGTAGGAGAGAAGGAAAGGGAAAAGAGAAGAGAAGGAAGAAGAGGGCGCTGCCCCTCCCCCTAGTCCAATTCGGACTAGGCCTTGGGGCGCGCAGCCTCCCCTCTCTCTTTCCCCTAAAGCCTAATAAGGCCCATATACTCCCCATCGAATTCCCGTAACTCTGTGTTACTCCGATAAATACCCGAACCACTCAGAACCTTTCCGATGTCCGAATATAGCCTTCCAATATATCGATCTTTACATCTTGAACATTTCGAGACTCCTCGTCATGTCCCTGATGACATCCGGGACTCCGAACAACCTTCGGTACATCAAAACACATAAACTCATAATACCGATCGTCACCGAATGTTAAGCGTGCGGACCCTACGGGTTCGAGAACTATGTAGACATGACTGAGACACGTCTCCGATCAATAACCAATAGCGGAACCTGGATGTTCATATTGGCTCCTACATATTCTACGAAGACCTTTATCGGTCAAACCGCATAACAACATACGGTGTTCCCTTTGTCATCGGTATGTTACTTGCCCAAGATTCGGTCTTTGGTATCTCAATACCTAGTTCAATCTCGTTACCGGCAAGTCTCTTTACATGTTCCGTAATGCACTATCCCGCAACTAACTCATTAGTTACATTGCTTGCAAGGCTTATAGTGATGTACACTACCAAGAGGGCCCAGAGATACCTCTCCGACAATCGGAGTGACAAATCCTAATCTCAATTTATGCCAACTCAACAAGTACCATCGGGGACACTTGTAGAGAACCTTTAGAATCACCCAGTTACGTTGTGACGTTTGGTAGCCCATAAAGTGTTCCTCCGGTAATCGGGAGTTGCATAATCTCATAGTCATAGGAACATGTATAAGTCACGAAGAAAGCAATAGCAGTAAACTAAAACGATCAAGTGCTAAGCTAACGGAATGGGTCAAGTCAATCACATCATTCTCCTCATTATGTGATCCCGTTTATCAAATGACAACTCGTGTCCATGGTTAGGAAACATAACCATCTTTGATTAACAAGCTAGTCAAGTAGAGGCATACTAGTGACACTCTGTTTGTCTATGTATTCACAAATGTATTATGTTTCCAGTTAATACAATTCTAGCATGAATAACAAATATTTATCAAGAAATAAGGAAATAAATAATAACTTTATTATTGCCTCTAGGGCATATTTCCTTTAGTCTCCCACTTGCACTAGAGTCTATAAGCTAGTTCACATCTTTATGTGATTAGTTCACATCTCCATGTGACTAATACCCAAAGGGTTTACTAGAGTCAATAATCTAGTTCACATTGCTATGTGATTAACACCCAAAGAGTGATCATGTTTTGCTTGTGACAGAAGTTTAGCCTACGGGTCTGCAACATTCATATCCGTATGTATTTCGCAAATTTCTATGTCTACAATGCTCTGCACGGAGCTAATCTAGCTAATTGCTCCTACATTAAATATGTATTTAGATCGAGACTTAGAGTCATCTAGATCGATGTAAAAAGCTTGCATCGACGTTACTCTTTACGACGAACTATTTTATCACCTCCATAACCGAGAAATATTTCCTTAGTCCTCTAAGGATGATTTTGACCGTTGTTCAGTGATCTACTCCTAGATCACTATTGTACTCCCTTGCCAAAATGATGCTAAGGTATACCATAGGACTGGTAAATAGCATATCATACTTTATAGAACCTATGACTGAGGCATAGGGAATGAATTTTCATTCTCTTTCTATTTTCTGCCGTGGTCGGGTTTTGAGTCTTTACTCAACTTCACACCTTGCAACACAGGCAAGAACTCCTTCTTTGACTGTTCCATTTTGAACTACTTCAAAATCTTGTCAAGGTATGTATTCATTGAAAAAACTTATCAAGCGTCTTGATCTATCTCTATAGATCTTGATGCTCAATGTGTAAGTAGCTTCATCGAGGTATTTCTTTGAAAAACTCTTTTCAAACACTCCTTTATGCTTTCTAGAAAATTCTACATTTTTTCTGATCAACAATATGTCATTCACATATACTTATCAGAAATGTTGTAGTGCTCCCACTCACTTTCTTGCAAATACAGGCTTTATTGCAAGTCTATAAAAAAACCATATGCTTTGATCACTTTATCAAAGCATATATTCCAACTCCGAGATGCTTGCACCAGTCCATAGATGGATTGCTAGAGCTTGCTGACTTTGTTAGCACCTTTTAGGATCGACAAAACCTTCTGGTTACATCATATACAACTCTTCTTTAAGAAATCCATGAAGGAATACAATTTTGACATCCATTTGCCAGATTAATAAAATGCAGCTACTGCTAACATGATTCGGACAGACTTTTAAGCATCGATATGAGTGAGAAAATCTCATCGCAGTCAACACCTTGAACTTGTCGAAAAAAAATTGTGATAAGTAGAGCTTTGTAGACAGTAATGTTATCGTCAACGTCAGTCTTCTTCTTGAAGATCCATTTATTCTCGATGGCTTGCCGATCATCAAGCAAGTCAACCAAAGTCCACACTTTGTTCTCATAAATGGATCCCATCTCAGATTTCATGGCCTCAAGCCATTTTGCAAAATCTGGGCTAATCATCGCTTCCTCACAGTTCATAGGTTCGTCATGGTCGAGTAACATGACCTCCAGAACAGGATTACCGTACCACTCTGGTGCGGATCTTACTCTGGTTGACCTACGAGGTTCGGTAGTAACTTGATCTGAAGTTTCATGATCATCATCATTAGCTTCCTCACTAATTGGTGTAGGTGTCACAAGAACTGGTTTCTGTGATGAACTACTTTCCAATAAGGGAGAAGGTACAGTTACCTCATCAAGTTCTACTTTCCTCCCACTCACTTCTTTCGAGAGAAACTTCTTCTCTAGAAAGGATCCACTCTTAGCAACAAAGATCTTGCCTTTCGAATCTGGGATAGAAGGTGTACCCAACAATTTCTTCTGGGTATCCTATGAAGACGCATTTCTCCGATTTGGGTTTGAGCTTATTGATATGTCTCCAATGTATCTATAATTTTTGATTGTTCCATGCTATTATATTATCTGTTTTGGATGTTTCTGGGCTTTATTATACAATTTAAATTATTATTGGGACTAACCTATTAACAGGAGGCCCAACCCAAATTGCTGTTTTCTTGCCTATTTCAGTGTTTCGAAGAAAAGGAATACCAAACGGAGTCCAAACGGAATGAAACCTTCGGGGGATTTATTTTTGGAATGGAAGCAATCCAGGAGACTTGGAGTAGACATCAGGGAAGCTTCGAGGTGGCCACGAGGCAGGGAGGCGCGCCTGCCCCCCTGGGCGCGCCCCTCACCCTCGTGGGCCCCTCGTGGCTCCCCTGATCGACTTCTTTCGCCTATATATATATCCATATACCCTAAAAACATCGGGGAACAGGATAGATCGGGAGTTCCACCGCCAGAAGCCTCTGTAGCCACCGAAAACCAATCTAGACCCGTGCCGGCATCCTGTCGGAGGGGGGAATCCCTCTCCGATGGCCGTCTTCATCATCTCGGCGCTCTCCATGACGAGGAGGGAGTAGTTCACCCTCGGGGCTGAGCGTATGTACTAGTAGCTATGTGTTTGATCTCTCTCTCTCTCTCGTGTTCTTGAGTCGGCACGATCTTCATGTATCACGAGCTTTGCTATTATATTTGGATCTTATGATGTTTCTCCCCCTCTACTCTCTTGTGATGAATTGAGTTTTCCCTTTGAAGTTGTCTTATCGGATTCAGTCTTTAAGGATTTGAGAACACTTGATGTATGTCTTGCACGTGCTTATCTGTGGTGACAAATGGATAACATGTGATCCACTTGATGTATGTTTTGGTGATCAACTTGTGAGTTCCGTGACCTCGTGAACTTATGCATAGGGATTTGCACACGTTTTCGTCTTGACTCTCCGGTAGAAACTTTGGGGCACTCTTTGAAGTTCTTTGTGTTGGTTGAATAGATGAATCTGAGATTGTGTGATGCATATCGTATAATCATACCCACGGATACTTGAGGTGACATTGGAGTATCTAGCTGACATTAGGGTTTTGGTTGAGTTGTGTCTTAAGGTGTTATTCTAGTATGAACTCTATGATATATTGAAATGAAAAGAATAGCTTCGTGTTATTTTACTACGGACTCTTGAATAGATCAATCAGAAAGTATAACTTTGAGGTGGTTTCGTACCCTACCATAATCTCTTTGTTTGTTCTCCGCTATTAGTTACTTTGGAGTAACTCTTTGTTGCATGTTGAGGGATAGTTATATGATCCAACTATGTTATTATTGTTGAGAGGACTTGCACTAGTGAAAGTATGAACCTTAGTCCTTGTTTCCTAGCATTGCAATACCGTTTACGCTCACTTTTACCACTTGCTACCTTGCTGTTTTTATAATTTCAGCTTACAAAAACCTATATCTACCATCCATATTGCACTTGTATCACCATCTCTTCGCCGAACTAGTGCACCTATACAATTTACCATTGTATTGGGTGTGTTGGGGACACAAGAGACTCTTTGTTATTTGGTTGCAGGGTTGTTTGAGAGAGACCATCTTCATCCTACGCCTCCCACGGATTGATAAACCTTAGGTCATACACTTGAGGGAAATTTGCTACTGTCCTACAAACCTCTGCACTTGGAGGCCCAACAATGTCTACAAGAAGAAGGTTGTGTAGTGGACATCAAGCTCTTCTCTAGTGCCGTTGTCGGGGAGGTTGGTGCTTGAAGGTATATCTTTAGATCTTGCAATCGAATCTTTTAGTTTCTTGTTTTAGTACTAGCTTAGTTTATAAAAGAAAATTAAAAATGGAAAGTTTGCCTCATATGCTTCATCTTTTTAATATTTTTCGTGAGAATGATGGAAAGGATAATTGTGCTCAAGTGCTAGAAGAAGAATGCATTAGAATGTTTGGCACTAAATCTTTGTATGATGAGCATGATTGCAACATGGTTAGTATGAATTCTTTGAATATCCATGAGGCTAATGATATGCAAAGCCACAAGCTTGGGGATGCTATTTTTGATGTAGATGATATTTTTTGTCCCCCAAGTTTTGATGAGCAAATTTATTTTGATGATAGCATGCCTCCTATTTATGATGATTATATTGATGAAAGTGGGTTTTGAAGAGTGTCAACTTTAGGAAGTAATGATCCCACTATTTTGGAGGGTGTTGAATCTTATTGTGATAATTATGAAAGTGGGTTTGGAGAGGTCATGACTTTAGTTAATGTTAATCCCACTATTTTGGAAGAGTGTCAACTTTGCATACATGTAGATCATGAAAAGAATGCTTTATGTGATAGTTATATTGTTGAATTCATTCATGAAGCTACTGAAAATTATTATGAGGGAGGAATATATGCTTGTAGGAATTGCAATAGTATCAAGTTTCCTCTCTGTGTGCTTAAGGTTTTGAAGTTATGCTTGTTTTGCCTTCCTATGCTAGTTGATTATTGTTCCCATAAGTTGTTTGCTAACAAAATCCCTATGCATAGGAAGTGGGTTAGATTTAAATGTGCTAGTCATATTCTTCATGACACTCTCTTTATATTTCAATTCTTATCTTTTATGTGAGCATCATTGAAATCATCATGCCTAGCTAGGGGCGTTAAACGATAGCGCTTGTTGGGAGGCAACCCAACTTTATTTTTGTTCTTTGCTTTTTGTTCCTGTTTAGTAGTAAATAAATCATCTAGACTTGGTTTAGATGTGGTTTTATGCTTTTAATTAGTGTTTGTGCCAAGTAGAACCTTTGGGAAGACTTGGGGAAAGTCTTTGCGATCCTGCTGTAAAAAACAGAAACTTTCGCGCTCACGAGATTTGCTGCCATTTTTATTGGAGAGTGTTATTTATTTGATTATTTTTTAAGATGATTAATAGATAAATTCCTCAAGTCCAGCAATTTATTTTAGAATTTTTGGGGTTCTATAAGTATTCGAAACCTACAGATTACTACAGACTGTTCTGTTTTTGACAGATTCTGTTTTTCATGTGTTGTTCGCTTATTTTGATGAATCTTTGTGTAGTATCGGAGGGTATGAACCATAGAGAAGTTGGAATACAATAGATATTACACGAATATGAATTTAGAATGAGTTCAAAACAGTACCAAAAGTGGTGATTTATTTTCTTATACTAACGGAGCTTACGAGTTTTCTGTTAAGTTTTGTGTTGTGAAGTTTTCATGTTTTGGGTAAAGATTCGATGGACTATGGAATAAAGAGTGGAAATAGCCTAAGCTTGGGGATTCCCAAGGCACCCCAAGATAAAATCCAAGGACACCAAAAACACTAAGCTTGGGGATGCCCCGGAAGGCATCCCCTCTTTCGTCTTCGTCTATCGGTAACTTTACTTGGAGCTATATTTTTATTCGCCACATGATATGTGTTTTTCTTGGAGCGTCTTGTATGATTTGAGTCTTTGCTTTTTAGTTTACCACAATCATCCTTGCTGTACACACCTTTTGGTAGAGACACGCATGAATTGGAATTTATTAGAATACTCTATGTGCTTCACTCATATCTTTTGAGCTATCTAATTTTTTCTCTAGTGCTTCGCTTATATCTTTTAGAGCACGATGGTGGTTTTATTTTATAGAAATAATTGATCTCTCATGCTTCACTTATATTATTTTGAGAGTCCTTTAGAACAACATGGCAATTTGCTTTTAGGCATAATAAAAACTTTCATATAAGTGCATTGAATACTAAGAGAAGTTTGATACTTGATGGTTGTTTTGAGATATGGAGGTAGTGATATCAAAGTAGTGCTAGTTGAGTAGTTGTGAATTTAAGGAATACTTGTGTTGAAGTTTGCAAGTCCCGTAGCATGCACGTATGGTAAACGTTGTGTAACAAATTTGAAGCATTGGGTGTTCTTTTATTGCTTTCCTTATGAGTGGCGGTCGGGGACGAGCGATGGTCTTTTCCTACCAATCTATCCCCCTAGGAGCATGCGTGTAATACTTGGTTTTTGATGACTTGTAGATTTTTGCAATAAGTATGTGAGTTCTTTATGACTACTGTTGAGTCCATGGATTATACACACTCTCACCCTTCCACCATTGCTAGCCTCTTCGGTACTGTGCAATGCCCTTTCTCACCTTGAGAGTTGGTGCAAACTTCGCTGGTGCATCCAAACCCCGTGATACGATATGCTCTATCACACATAAACCTCCTTATATCTTCCTCAAAACAGCCACCATACCTACTTATTATGGCATTTCCATAGCCATTCCGAGATATATTGCCATGCAACTTTCAACCGTTCTGTTTATTATGACACGCATCATCATTGTCATATTGCCTTGCATGATCATGTAGTTGACATCGTATTTGTGGCAATGCCACCATTCATAATTCTTTCATACATGTCACTCATGAGTCATTGCACATCCCGGTACACCGCCGGAGGCATTCATATAGAGTCATATCTTGTTCTAGTATCGAGTTATAATTGTTGAGTTGTAAATAAACAGAAGTGTGATGATCATCAGTAATAGAGCATTGTCCCATAAAAAAGAAAAAAAGAAAGGCCAAATAATAAAGAAAAAGAAGGCCCAAAAACAGGGGCAATGATACTATCCTTTTTTCCACACTTGTGCTTCAAAGTAGCACCATGATCCTTATGATAGAGAGTCTCTTGTTTTGTCATTTTCATATACTAGTGGGAATTTTTTATTATAGAACTTGGCTTGTATATTCCAACAATGGGCCTCCTCAAGTGCCCTAGGTCTTCGTGAGCAAGCAAGTTGGATGCACACCCACTTAGTTTCTTTTGTTGAGCTTTCATACATTTATACCTCTAGTGCATCCGTTGCATGGCAATCCCTACTCCTTGAATTGACATCAATTAATGGGCATCTCCCTAGCCCATTGATTAGCTGCGTCAATGTGAGACTTTCTCCTTTTTGTCTTCTCCACATAACCCCCTTCATATATTCTATTCCACCCAGAGTGCTATATCCATGGCTCACTCTCATGTATTCCGTGAAAGTTGAAAAAAGTTTGAGATTACTAAAGTATGAAACAATTGCTTGGCTTGTGATCGGGGTTGTGCATGATGAGAGCATTCTTGTGTGACGAAAATGGAGCATGACCAAACTATATAATTTTGTAGGGATGAACTTTCTTTGGCAATGTTATTTTGAGAAGACATGATTGCTTAGTTAGTGTGCTTGAAGTATTATTATTTTTATGTCAATATTAAACTTTTAGATTGAATCTTTCGGATCTGAACATTCATGCCACAATAGAGAAAAATATATTGAAGAATATTCTAGAAGGCATTCCACATAAAAAATTCTATTTTTATCATTTACCTACTCGAGGACGAGCAGGAATTAAGCTAGGGGATGCTGATACGTCTCCAACATATCTATAATTTTTGATTATTCCATGCTATTATGTTATCTCTTTTGGATGTTTATGGGCTTTATTATACACTTTTATATTATTTTTGGGACTAACCTATTAACCGGAGGCCTCGCCCAAATTGCGGCTTTCTTGACTATTTCAGTGTTTCGAAGAAAAGGAATATCAAACGGAGTCCAAAAAGAATGAAACCTTCGGGGGAGTTATTTTTGGAATGGAAGCAATCCAGGAGACTTGGAGTAGACGTCAGGGAAGCTTCGAGGTGGCCATGAGGCAGGGAGGCGTGCCTGCCCGCTTGGGCGCGCCCCCCACTCTCGTGGGCCCCTCGTGGCTCCCCTGACTGACTTCTTTCGCCTATATATATCCATATACCCTAAAAACATCGGGGAACAGAATAGATCGGGAGTTCCGTCGCCAGAAGCCTCTGTAGCCACCGAAAACCAATCTAGACCCGTGCTGGCACCCTGTCGGAGGGGGAATCCCTCTCCGGTGGCCATCTTCATCATCCCGGTGCTCTCCATGATGAGGAGGGAGTAGTTAGGGAGTAGTTCACCCTCGGGGCTGAGGGTATGTACCAGTAGCTATGTGTTTGATCTCTCTCTCTCTCTCTCGTGTTCTTAAGTCGGCATGATCTTGATGTATGGCGAGCTTTGCTATTATATTTGGATCTTATGATGTTTCTCCCCCTATACTCTATTATGATGAATTGAGTTTTCCCTTTGAAGTTGTCTTATCGGATTGAGTCTTTAAGGATTTGAGAACACTTGATGTATGTCTTGCACGGGCTTATCTGTGGTGACAATGGGATATCATGTGATCCACTTTATGTATGTTTCGGTGATCAACTTGCGAGTTCCGTGACCTCGTGAACTTATGCATAGGGATTGGCACACGTTTTCATCTTGACTCTTCGGTAGAAACTTTGGGGCACTCTTTGATGTTCTATGTGTTGGTTGAATAGATGAATCTGAGATTGTGTGGTGCATATCGTATAATCATACCCACGGATACTTGAGGTGACATTTGAGTATCTAGGTGACATTAGGGTTTTGGTTGATTTGTGTCTTAAGTTGTTACTCTAGTATGAACTCTATGATAGATCGAACGGAAAATAATAGCTTCATGTTATTTTACTATGGACTCTTGAATAGATCGATCAGAAAGAATAACTTTGCGGTGGTTTCGTACCCTACCATAATCTCTTCGTTTGTTCTCCGCTATTAGTGACTTTGGAGTGACTCTTTGTTGCATGCTGAGGGATATTTATATGATCCAACTATGTCATTATTGTTGAGAGGACTTGCACTAGTGAAAGTATGAACCCTAGGACTTGTTTCCTAGCATTGCAATACCGTTTACGCTCACTTCTACCACTTGCCACATTGCTTTTTTTATAATTTTAGATTACAAAAACCTATATCTACCATCCATATTGCACTTGTATCACCATCTCTTCGTCGAACTAGTGCACCTATACAATTTACCATTGTATTGGTTGTCTTGGGGACACAAGAGACTCTTTGTTATTTAGTTGCAGGGTTGTTTGAGACAGTCCATCTTCATCCTACGCCTCCCACAGATTGATAAATCTTAGGTCATCCATTTGAGGGAAATTTTCTACTATCCTACAAACCTCTGCACTTGGAGTCCCAACAACATCTACAAGAAGAAGGTTGTGTAGTAGACATAACTTATCAGGCTAAAACTTTTTCACATAAGTATCACAACCCCAAACTTGAAGAAATGACAGCTTCGATTTCTAGCCAAACCATAGTTCATACGGTGTCGTCTCAACGGATTAGACAGTGCCCTATTTAACGTGAATGTAGCTATCTCTAATGCATAACCCCAAAACGATAGTGGTAAATCAGTAAGAGACATCATAGATCACATCATACCTAGTAAAGTACGATTACGACGTTCGCACACACCATTACGCTGTGGTGTTCTGGGTGGAGTGAGTTGTGAAACTATTCCGCATTGTTTCAAATGAAGACCAAACTCGTAACTCAAATATTCTACTCCACGATCAGATTGTAGAAACTTTATTTTATTGTTACGATGATTTTCCACTTCACTCTGAAATTATTTTAACTTTTCAAATGCTTCAGATTTATGTTTCATCAAGAAGATATACACATATCTGCTCAAATCATCTGTGAAGGTCAGTAAATAACGATACCTGCCGCGAGCCTCAACACTAATCAAACTGCATACATCAGTATGTATTATTCCTGACAAGTTTGTTGCTCGCTCCATTGTTTGGGAGAACGGAGTCTTAGTCATCTTGCCCATGAGGCATGGTTCGCAAGCACCAACTGATTCATAATCAAATGATTCCAAAATCCCATCAACATGGTTTTTCTTCATGCGCTTTACACCAATATGACCTAAACGGCAGTGCCACCAATAAGTTGCACTATCATTATTAACTTTGCATCTTTTGGCTTCAATATTATGAATATGTGTATCACTACGATCAAGATTCAATAAACCATTCAACTTGGGTGTATGACCATTGAAGGTTTTATTCATGTAATCAGAACAACAATTATTCTCTGACATTAAATGAATATTCGTATTGCAATAAACATGATCAAATCATATTCATACTTAACGCAAACACCAAATAACATTTATTTAGGTTCAACAGTAATCTCAAAAGTATAGGGAGTGTGCGATGATGATCATATCAATCTTGGAACCACTTCCAATACACATCATCACTTGACCCTTAACTAGTCTCTGTTCATTCTGCAACTTCCGTTCCGAGTTACTAATCTCAGCAACTGAGCTAGTATCAAATACGGAGGGGTTGCTATAAATACTAGTAAAGTACACATCAATAACATGTATATCAAATATACCTTTGTTCACTATGCCATCCTTCTTATCCGCCAATAATCTAGGGTAGTTCCACTTCCAGTGACCATTTCCTTTGCAGTAGAAGCACTAAGTTCCAGGCTTGGGTCTAGCTTTGAGCTTCTTCATGGGAGCAGCAACTTGCTTGCTATTCCTTTTGAAGTTTCTCTTTCTTTCCCTTTGCCCTTTTTCTTGAAACTAGTGTTCTTGTTAACCATCAACACTTGGTGCTATTTCTTGATTTCTACCTTCGCTGATTTCAGCATCATGAAGAGCTTGGGAATTACTTTCGTTATCCCTTGCATATTATAGTTCATCACTAAGTTCTAGTAACTTGGTGATAGTTTTTCTCTAGCAACATATCAAAAAATAAATGGGGAGCTACATCGCAAGCTATTGATCTACGACATAGATATGCGAATACTATCAGGACTAAGTTCATGATAAATTAAAGTTCAATTAATCATATTACTTAAGAACTCCCACTTAGATAGACATCTCGCTAATCGTCTAAGTGATCACGTGATCCAAATCAACTAAACCATGTCCGATCATCATGTGAGATGGAGTAGTTTTCAATGGTGAACATCACTATGTTGATCATATCTACTATATGATTCACGCTCGACCTTTCGGTCTCCAGTGTTCCAAGTCTATATCTGCATATGCTAGGCTCGTCAAGTTTAACCCGAGTATTCTGCGTGTGCAAAACTGGCTTGCACCCGTTGTATGTGAACGTAGAGCTTATCACACCCGATCATCACGTGGTGTCTCGGCATGACGAACTATCACAACGGTGCATACTCAGGGAGAACACTTATACCTTGAAATTTAGTGAGAGATCATCTCAAAATGCTACCGCCGAACTAAGCAAAATAAGATGCATAAAGGATAAACATCACATGCAATCAAAATTTGCGACAAGATATGGCCATGATCATCTTGCGCCTTTAATCTCCATCTTCAAAGTACCGTCATGATCTCTATCGTCACCGGCATGACACCATGATATCCATCATCTTGAACTCTATCAATGTGTCGTCACATGGTCATCTCGCCAACTATTGCTATCTCATAGCGATAAAGTAAAGCAATTACATGGCACTTGCATCTTATGCAATAAAGAGACAACCATAAGGCTTCTGCCAGTTGCCGATAACTTTAACAAAACATGATAATCTCATACAACAATTTATATCTCATCACGTCTTGACCATATCACATCACAACATGCCCTGCAAAAACAAGTTAGACATCCTCTACTTTGTTGTTGCAAGTTTTACGTGGCTGCTACGGGCTCAGCAAGAACCATTTCTTACCTACGCATTAAAAACCACAACACGGTATAGTGATTGATTTTTGATCTTCAGAAAGAACCCGGTTCATTGAATCCGATTCAACTAAAGCTAGATAAATAGACACCCACTAGCCACCTGTGTGCGAAGCACGTCGATAGAACCAGTCTCGCGTAAGCGTACGCGTAATGTCGGTCTGGGCCGCTTCATCCAACAATGCCGCTGAATCAAGAATCAACTAGTGACGGCAAGCAATATGTATATACCCACGCCCACAACTCCTTTGTGTTCTACTCATGCATATAACATCTACGCATAAACCTGGCTCGGATGCCACTGTTGGGGAACGCAGTAATTTCAAAAAAAATCCTGTGCACACGCAAGATCATGGTGATGCATAGCAACGAGAGGGGAGAGTGTCATCCACGTACCCCTGTAGACCGTAAGCGGAAGCGTTATGAGAACGCGGTTGATGTAGTCGTACGTCTTCACGATCCGACCGATCCAAGTACCGAACGGACGGCACCTCCGAGTTCAGCACACGTTCAGCTCGGTGACGTCCCACGAACTCACGATCTAGTAGAGCTTCGCAGGAGAGTTCCGTCAGCACGACGGTATGATGACGGTGATGATGATGCTATCGACGCAGGGCTTCTCCTAAGCACTGCTACGATATGACCGAGGTGGATTATGGTGGAGTGGGGCACCGCACACGGCTAAAAGATCAACTGATCAACTTGTGTGTTCATGGGGTGCCCCCTGATGACCCACAAGTATAGGGGATCTATCGTAGTCCTTTCGATAAGTAAGAGTGTCGAACCCAACGAGGAGCAGAAGGAAATGATAAGCGGTTTTCAGCAAGGTATTCTCTGCAAGTACTGAAATAAGTGGTAACAGATAGTTTTGTGATAGGATAAATTGTAACGAGAAACAAGTAACAAAAGTAAATTGTAACATCCCAAAATTCTAAATTTTGGAATGTTATAATAAATAGATAGATTGATTGATTGTTTGATCGTTATGTGATTGATTGCGTGAAATTGAGTGAAATTCAAAACCTTTATAAAAGTTAAATGAGAGGGAATAAAAGGACTTTCCCAAACTTTCATTTTGCATTCGTGATCTCCGTGAATTCAAATTATTTTCACCACGAAACCCTGGAGAGAAGATGACATGACTTCTTCCATTTATTTAAATGACAAGGGGTGTTGAAAATATTTGAATTTCATTTGAAAATATTTTCAATTATGAAACTTTATGCAACTCAATGATTTTCACGAGAGAAGATAAAATGACTTCTTCAAACATATGAAATATGAGTTGGGAGTTTAAAAGGATCAAAATTTAAAATCCTTTTGAAATTATTTTCAATTTGGAGTTATTTGGGTTTTATTCAAATTATTTTTCTCCAAAAACAAAATACATGGAAAATAGGGTAACATGATTCTCTAGAATAGAAAATTGGAGAGAAATAAATTTGAATTCATTTTGGTATTTTAAAATGATTCTTAGTGGATTTTATTAGAGCAGGAGCACTGTTTGAATTAATTGATTTTTTTAGAATTTATTTGGCGTTAGTAAAATGTTCATGTCGTAGAAAAGATTTTTCTGAAAATTTTGATATATTATATGCCTATATAATATTTTCATTTCTATTTATTTTTATTTGTTTTGTTTGTCTGAAAAAAAAAAGATCTTTCAAAAAAAAATTCCCCGCCGAGTGGGCCAGGCCAAAGCCCAGCCCAGCTGCTTCACACGTGCCCGAGGCCCCGTCGAGACGGCCACCCGACCCGCGCCCCTTTCCCCGCTGCCACCGACGGGTGGACCCCACTTGTCATCCCCCTCCTCTGTCTCCTTTCGTGTTCATCATGGACAGAGAGCCCCGATTCCAAATCTCTCCCAATTCGATCCGTTTGTTTCCCCTCGCGCAAGCCCAACCCCCTATAAATACTTCCCACCTCCTCCTCGTCCGATTTTCGCGAAAACCTCGATCTACCGTGCCCTAGGGAGTCCTCCCGATCTCGCCGGAGTTCGCAAAACTTCACCGAGCTCTGCCGCCTTGCCGCGCCTCCACCCTCCCCTTCCGATCACCTCCGCCACCACCATCACGTCCGCGTTGCCACGCCGCACCTCCCGGTGATCTCATACGAGACGGAGGACCACCAGAGCCACCGCCTCGTCACCTTCGTCCATGACCGAAGCTACCTCACTGGAGCCACGGTACGCCTAAACTCCACCAGCGTCGCCTCCTGCCCGACCCCATCATCCAGCGCCGCCCGACCCCATGCCAGAGCCGCCGCCCCTCGCCTCGCGACCCGCCGCGCCTCCCTGCCTTCGCCTGCCTTGCCGGAGTCGTCGCCTGAGCCAGCGACCATGCCCTCTGTAAGCGCCTCCCTCCATTCGTTTCTTTTTATCTCTGTCATTGTAGTGTTAGGTTTATTAGAACAAATCGGTTTAGTTTTTCTTAGGGTTTAGTTAAACCGAACCGCCCCGGTTCGCTAGTTTTTTTCGTTTCTGGTTTATTATTTAGTTTAGTTTGTTTAGTGAGCGTTCATCAGATTAGGTTCCGTAATAAAGGTTTTCGCCGGTTTTGTTTCTGTAGCGAACGTTCGTTAGATAGGTTTTTCTATTTCTGTTTAATTTCGGCCAGGGACCCATAGGTAATTAGTTTCTTCACAGTTTAGTCCCTGGTCTTCAATCTATCACTACTTTTTTCTCGTTTGTCCAAATCCAACGAAACCAACGGCCACTTCTTTGTTACGATCTCCTCTATACAGTAATCCAACCCAAACATGTTTTTGAAATTTTAAAATTCGAATTAGATCAGATTTGAATTCAAACTTCGTTTGATCATAACTTGAGTTTCGTAGCTCCGTTTGAGTTGATTCTTTTTGCAAATCGAAGCTCTTGACCTAAACTTTCTGATAAGGCAAAATTCATATAATTTTGGTACTGTCCGAAATTGTTTTATGTTGCAAAAGTTATTTGCTTGGTTTTGATGTTTTCCGAATTGTCTTCCTCGATCTTTCTAATATTTTGAGTGATTGCTTATGTGTGGTTACTATTGCTTGCTTACGATAGATTGACCGGAGTGTGACGAGTAGATCTATCAAGAGTTATGAGTGCGAATCATCTTCATCAACATTGCAGGCAAGTAACACTTTGATCATACCTCCTACTACCCAGTTTTATTGCATTAGATCAATCCTCAAACATTGCATGATTAGGATCTAATTAAATTGTGGGATGGGAAGTAGTTGAGGTAGTACCTATTACTTGTTATATTATCAAACCTTTGGGAGTTACTTCTACGTTTGCCTACTATGCTATGCTATGCTAGTAGACGTGGATTGGGTGAGTGATATCCATGACAGATGTGAGTTTGTTAATTAATGGTTTATCTAAGGTGGCAACTTAAACACACATCTGGGTGGATTGAGGTACCTGGGTATTACAGGATTGCCTGTTTTTCTTTATGGACCGCCACCCAGGCCCAAAGGGATCATGAGATTTTTCATACTAGAAACTTCCGTGTGCAGCCACAAGCTATTATGGGCTCTAGCATAGTTGATTAAGTCGTGCGAACTCTTACAGGGTAGACTAGCAGATGTAGGGGAAAGTAGGTGTAACGGTCTATCCATCGTAAGGTGCTAGCGCTTCTGAAAGACTATGTCTCGGTCATCCGTCTTCTCAAACACCATGTAGTGCGAGAAACCAAACGGAGGCGATCGAGTCTTGTGGGGAAAAGTGCACAAACCTCTGCAGAGTGTATAAACTAATCATGGTTAGCCGTGTCCCCGTTTATGGACAACTTGAGTATCTAGTACCTGGATTATCATGTGAATCTCATCATGTTACTTCAAATTAAGTTTGTTGGGTTTAATGATGTTACTTAATTGGGATTGAGAATGCTGTCAACCATTCTCAATGTTCAACAACCACCATGATAGTTAAATAAGATTTATTCCTTTGCAGTAGGGAAAAATTGGCTTTTCGCAAAAACCTTATAACCATAGACCTTTTCCACTAGCCATATATGCATGTAGTGATAGCCATTGTTCATCATTTCTCACAATGGTGTGAATTTGCCAGTACATTCAACGTACTGACCCTTTGTGGCTGCAACGTCTCATGTTGCGGGATTATCTTACGACGAGTAAGTGATACGTTAGGGTTACAATTTCTACACTCAACTTTTCCGTTGGTGTTGATGGGAATCCACAACCTTGTTACTTCCGCTATTTTGGATTGAGGTAATAGTATTTACGTTACTTTTACATGTGATTTACCTCTGTTATAAATCCTCGAGTACTTTGTGTGTCAGCATACCGATCTAGGGATGACACTTAAGCATAGAGACTTGATCCATTCGGGTCGGGTCGCTACAAGATGGTATCAGAGCACATGTTGACTATAGGACGTGACCCTAGAAACTGGCAAGCCCAAAGGAAAAGATTTTTCTCTAAAACTTTACTCTTCAAAAAGATCTTTTACCTCTCTTCTCTTCTGAGCTTATTCAAATATCCCCTTTTAGTGAGACCATAACCCCTTTTACCTTTTCACCACACGAAGATTCGACTAATGAGACCACTCCAAGATGTACAAGATATCGGACAACCAAGACCATTCGGAATGAAGAGGATTTTACCATACATTATAATAATGGAAACTACAACGGTTGAAGACTCCAAAGACTAGGAGAATTTGAAGACTCTGAAGAATTTTCCAGATTTGTATGACCTAGGAAGGCACCCCTTATGGAACTTGGCAGACTAAGGAAGCCGTCAATACCTGAGATCAAGGTGTATCGGAGAAAGACTGAGCATGGAGAGTTAAAAACCTCAAAGTTTTGTCAAGAAAACCCTAAGGCAGGAGATATCAACTATGGAAGATAGCTCATGGCAATGACAAGGGCAAAAACACGGTTATCCGTGATGTCATCACCATTGATACTATGGTCACTGAGCTGAGCTAAGCATGCATTTCTTCAGAAGGATTGGATGGTAGAAGGCTGACATAGCAGCTATCAGCAAAAGATGAAGTTTTAACCTTAGCCGGTGTATCACCAGGATCTGGAGTTTTACATCAAGAAGTTAAGATGGAGCTACAAGAAGCCGTATTTTGACAAGGAGCATTTCGTGAAGAACTTAGGACCCAAAAGTTGAAGTAGCCAAGCTGGAGGAGCTACAACCTCGAGATACCGGAGATATTTCAGGAACTGAAGGACAATATGACCATGGCTCATGCCAAGGATGTTGAAACCCAGAAGTTTGGAATGCAACTCCAGAATATTCAAGGATGTCACCAGAGACTTTGCTACAGCAAAGATGAGCTGGCAAAAGGACTTGAGAAAGACAAGTATGACCGGAAGAAGCCATTGGAGGCATGAACAAGACTTGAAGAGTTATACGACCTTGAAGAATTATTGACCTTTAGAAGACCAAACCCCTTTCATATGCCTACGTTAGATGCGATGATTGTGAGCTGTCATTTGTTTGATGTTTTCCGACAGCCACAATAAAATCTGTCTTTTCAAAACTATTGTTTGTATTGTGTGTATCCCTCTCTATCTCTCTTATCTCACCCCAAACCCATGGACCCAATATAGGATGAATGAAGATGAGCTTGTATTTTCTGGACCGATGAGTCAGTTGGAGACAGACCGATGGATTCAGAACATGGAGGATCACATGGAGAATAACCCTATAGTTGGAAATGAAATGATCCAGCATGCTCTTCAGTGCTTTGAAAGAGGTGCTGCTACTTGGTGGAGGATGTACCAAACCATCAATGAATGGCAAGGAGTAACCACTTGGAAAGAATTTAAGTTGACTCTGCCAAAGACTCGGCTTGTGTCCCAGAAGTTGAAGCCTTATGGAAAGGATATGAAGAAACCTTGTGCATGCAAGATTTGTGGAGAAATAGGACACACCCATAAAGAACACAAGGATGAATGCACTAATTGTGAAGGAAGTCACCCAGTTGAAGAATGCCCAACTAGGCAGATTACTTGTTTCTTACATGAAGGGACTACCCACTATCCTGCTCAGTGTCACATTTACCCCATGGTACAACGAACCATCCAGCAGAAGAAAGAAGTAATGAAAGGAGCCCTCATGGAAATTTTAGAAGAAGCTGTGATGAAGGAAGAGATGGAGGACACACCTAAAGAAGACCCGAGAAAACCCTACACTAAGTCTTGCTATTCATGTGGAGAATAAGGACACATCTCCCAAAATTGTTTGAATGGGGATCTAGTAGAATTCCCAACAGAGGAAGCAGAGTATGACCCACAGGAAATAGAAGCCCTAATTGGAATGGAAAAGTCCAGAAAGAGAAGCAGAGTGGATTCCAGGAAGGATCTAGTTCATATCACATGTTATAGGTGCAAGGAGTCAGGGCACTACCTCAACAGTTGCCCAAAAAGGAAACCTCGATACTTGTCAGAAGTAATATGTTTTAGTTGTAATGGGGCAGGGCACTTTGCCAGAGAATGCCCCAAGGAGAAGGAAACTTGTGCTAGATAGTTGAGTTTGCAACAAAAGAAATGGAGTAGTAGAAGTGAGAGCATTTACTTTTATATTGAAGTGTTGAGTTGAGACATGTAATGGAAAAGCGAGAGATTGTAATCATTTGAGAAGGAATAAAGTTAGCATCGTTGGTACTGATATGGATTTTATGAGTTGTTACTCTATGAAGAAGAATTTTGGCCATTTTGAGGATATGAGAAATATCGTGTCACACCCTAGCTAGTCCATGCATTAGAGTGTGCATCATGTTTACTTTCATCGGAAACTTGAAATGGGGAAGGCAGAACACCCAGCACCCCTTTTGAAATAAACTAGGGTTTACTAAAAATAATTTCAATGAACCTGAAATGCCCTTCTAAAATGTTCACCCTCTTTGCCTTGGGTTAGAACCTCTGGCAAAATTGGTGCACAATTTTCTAGGTCAACAGAAGGTCATTGAATTAAATCATAAGTATTTGAATTTGGGCATTTAAATGCTATAAAATAATTTAAATGCTCAAATAATTCTCGGAGTAAATGTTTCCTGTTGGAAATAATCTAAACAGAGGCCACATTTATTTTCAGGATTTTTGGAGATGTTTTAGTATTTTAAATAAAGCTAAACAGTTGCAATTAAATAGAAAACAGAAACTAAATCAAAAAAAAGGAGAAAGAAGCCCACCTGGGCCTTACCTGGCTCGACCCAGCCTACTGGCTCGGCCAGTCACCCCCTACCTCGCGCCAGGAGGTAGGGGCGCGTGCTTGCCGCGCGCCGGCCACGCGCCGGCCACCTCCTGCTTCTGCCGACGCCGGGAGACGCCTAGAGGACGCCACGCGACCCCCACATCTCCCTCTCATCCTCTCTCACTCTCCTCCTCGTCTCCCTCATCCTCTCCCGCGATGGCCGAGCGCGTCCCTCACCGCCGATCGCCGTAGTCGCCGCTAGAGACCTCCCCTCGCCCCTTTGACGAGCCCATCAGCTCCACCTCGACTCCCTCGTCCTCCCCACCGAGCCACGCTTCGCCGGAAGCCCTGCAACGCCGCCTTCGCCCTCGTCTTCAACCCCGGGCATCCGAGATCGCCGGCGACCGCACCTCGTCTCCAGCCCGTCCCCGAGCCTGCTGACCCCCTCTCCGACCCTGCTGTGAGCTCCTCTTCCTTTCCCCCTAGCCCCCATGCTTGTTTGGCCCCTGTAGCCGCCGTTTCCATCGCACCCGAGAGCTCCTCGCCGCCGGCCATGGCACAGCCGTGGCCACAGCCATGCAAGCTCACAACGGAGCGCCTCACCGTCCTCAGTGCAGCACCAGGAACCCGTAGCCACCACCAGCTCTTCCTCCCGTGCACCATAGTGTCGAAACCGACCACGCCCGAACTCCGGCCGCCGCCACGAGCTCGATTCCAGCGAGCTCGCTCCACCCCAGCTCCTCACACTTGCTCCATTGGATGCGCGACAGCCTGGGCTTCGCACGGGTGGTCTCCGCCGTTGTTTTGGTCGCCTGAGGGCGTTTTCCGAAGCCCTCCGCCGTCTCGGCCTCGCCGGCGACTCAACGCCGGCGGGATTAGCCCTGTTGACCGACGGATTTGACCACTGACGTGGACTGGGTGGGCCCAGTTGACTCCCCTGAGTCAATGACAAGTGGCCCCCCTTCTAATTATCCAGATTAGTTGCTAACTAAAATTAGATAGTTTAATTAGTATAGCCACTGACTAGTGGGCCCTGCCCAGTAATTAGGCTAACTAAACGTAGTTAGTGCACTGAGAGGCTGACAGAAGGGGCCCACCAGTCAGGTTTGACCTGGGCTGGCGCCTTTGACCTGCTGACGTCACCCTGACGCGTTGCTGATGCAGTAATTGATTTTCTGGATTTATTCTTATTCAGGAAACTCCAGAAAATAGTTCAAACTTCAAAAATTCATAGAAATTCAACCATAGCTCCAAATGAGATAAATTATATATGAAAAATTATCAGAAAAATTCAATCTATCCATCTGTAATGGTTTCATGCATGACAAAACAAGTTTACCTTGCTGTTTAAGCAGAATAAGGAAATGCACTATAAATGCCATGTTTAATGAGCTAATATTTGAATCTTTGATTCAAATGAGTTCATCCCTTCCTATTTTAGCTTGCATTAGGCCAAGGACACAATCATATTGCCATGTCCATAGCATGCATCATATTGTTTGCATATCGTCATGTGTGATTGTGTTCCGATGTGTTCTTCATGGTAGGTTCTGCCTCCGAGGTTATTCACGAGTATCCAACTGAAGGGCAGTATCCCCTACCACTCCATCAAGCAAGCAACCATTGATCATTCTGATACAACCCATGTTCTCGCTCCTGCTCTTGTTTACTGCATTAAGACATCGCGATTCAACCTGCTGTGTGCTACGGTAGTTGAACCCTTATCCTCTGCATGACCTGTCATTGCCACAGTAACTAAGATGAAACCCACTAGCATGTGTAGGAGTTGATGAGCCATGTATGTGATTCCTACCTTGCTATGCTTGCTATGCTTAGAGTTGAGTCAGGTCTGGTTCATCTGGGTGATGAGCTAGAGTGAAATGCTTATGTCGGTAAATGAGGGATGTATTGAACATGTTTTGTAAAGGTATCGATGAGAGGCCATGTAGGAGTACATGGTGGGTTGTTTTCATTGGAGGCCGTCCATAAGAACTGAGATCTGTATGTGTGATTAAGATGCAGTTACTAACCGTACATTGGGCCCGAAACAATTGACCCTCTCGGCTTCTTAATCATCCCCTAGTACTATGTCCAGGAGTTTGCAATTAGTTTCTGGTGTTTGTAGGTTATGTGTTGGCGGGCCGTGCGTAGCGCTGACCCTAGGGGTGGCTATGTTGCGGTATACACCGTGGCACGGTGTACCGAGTCACCCGTTTGGTGTCTCGGGAACCCTGTTCACATCGTTCGGGGCCGTATGTGGAAACCTCGGCCGGATTTCCCTGCGGATGGAACCTGGATAGGCGATAAACCTGGACTAGAGACTTAAGTGTTTAGGTAGGCCGTGGCCGACACCCTCGCTGGGCTTCCGCTTGAAGGTTGCCGAGTACATGTCGTGTAAACGGCGGTAAGTGGTGAAAGCGTGTATGACGAAGTACACCCCTGCAGGATAAAATATCGAATAGCCGCGTCCGCGGTAAAGACTACTTGGTTGCCTATACAGTTCATAGACAAGTTAATGGATACTATTAAAAGACTCAAGATAAGTGTGAGTACCGAGGATGGCCCTCTCATAGGATGACGAGGGAGGTTCCCCGGTGGAGTATTGTGTTGGTGAGTTAGTGGACTCATGTGCGAAAACTTATTTTACTGGTGGAGTTCCGTAGGATAGCTTAGCCAAGAGTCAAAGCTGGCTTGCTGCATACCCCACCAGCCTTTCTTGAGAATAAGCATGTATAGTAGGTTCTGATGTAAGACTTGCTGAGTACCTTTGTACTCATGTTTGCTTATTTATTGTTTTCAGACGACAACACTGCCCCCTCCGATGGGTTTTATGTAGACCTTGACGTCGACGAGTGACTAGCCACCCAGGTGGTGATCCTGGCCATGGAGGGCCCTATGTAGATAGACAGGCTTCGAGAAGCCTTCTTTCTTTCTAGAGTCTGTACTCAGACTAGTTGCTTCCGCATGTGCTTGTATGTTTGTATGACTTGAGTGTCGGGTCATGTGACCCCTATCTGTATGAACATGTTATGTATGGCTCTCTGGAGCCTTTAAATAAAGTACTTGAGTTGTAGAGTTCTGTTGTGATGCCATGTTGTATGTACTCATATCGGGCATATTGTGTGTATGATTTAAATGCTTGGTATGAGTGGGATCCGAAAATCTAGTTGTTTATCCTTGGCAGCCTTTCTTATGGGGAAATGTAGTCTAGTGTTCCTCGAGCCATAGTAGTCCACTACAGCCCGGTTCACCGGAGTCCTGCTAGCCCAGCACTACTGTTCAGGACACTTGACTGGCCGGCATGTGTTTCACTTCGTCCCTATGTCTGTCCCTTCGGGGAAATGTCACACGGTGACTTCCGGAGTCCTGCCTAGCCTGCTACAGCCCAAGGTTCCCCAGAGTCCTGTTAGCCCAGTGCTACAGCCCGGAATCACTCGTTGATGACCGACATGTTCGATGTGATTCATGTATGCCTGTCTCCATAGGTCTGTGCCGCTTTGGGTTCACGACTAGCCATGTCGGCCCGGGTTCTCTGTCATATGGATGCTAGCGACACTATCATATACGTGAGCCAAAAGGCGCAAACGGTCCCGGGCCATGGTAAGGCGACACCCGTGGGATACCGTGCGTGAGGCCGCAAAGTGATATGAGGTGTTACCGGCTAGATCGATGTGACTTGGAATCGGGGTCCTGACAGCGTTGGTATCAGAGACGGCTTGCCTGTAGGTTCGTTGAGCCAAACTGGTCGATGTCGAGTCTAGAAATGCTCTAGTTATATGTAGGGGAATTGATTGTGGGAGGGAACGTAAGGTTCTTTTACTCCTTTACCTATGCCTCTGATCTGAGTCATTCTCCCTCATTCAACGTGGGTTAAGGACTAGGCTCTCTTCCTCTATCAGGTTCACATGTTACTAATCCGTAGTAGCTTATAGGATTGTTGTTACAAGTCCCAGTTCAGTTTCTACTATTCTTAGTATGTTGCTAATTGAATCAGAACCTGGATATGATGTTGTTGAGTGGTATTGTGAACTGTTGTGGATGTCTCAAATCTTTTTCTGAGCATTTACAGCCGTTATGCTGTCCAATTTTCCCTAGAAATTCTAATGTCTTTGCATTGTGGTTGTGCTTTCAGATGGCCAACCGTCCTCAAAATCAAGTGGTTCGCCTGACCAGGTGCCTCGACGTGCCCGGTCATACTGCTATGTTAGTCCGGGTCATGATCGAGACTGGTTACCGTTGGTATCCCGAATACATTGTCGAAGAGAAGTTCCGTGACTTTAACCAAAGCCAGTATTTCTGCACCGTCAGGATATTTCCTTCTTATCCTGGATCTACCGAGCCCCTTCACTGTTCCTATGGACTCGGGGTTACCGTTGAGATGGCTGTGCAGGATGCTGCCTATTCCATGATGACCATCATGCGAGTCCGGACTGTCCTGCTTCGGAACACCGACTTCCGTTACATGCCAGCTTCACTTCCGGGAGCGCAAGGGTATCTTCAGGCCATCTATGCTGACGCCACTCAGGAGGACTCATTAACTCGTACCACTGCCGAGATGCTCGAAGATAAGGACCGAGAGAATCGGGCCTTGAGGTTGGAGCTTTTCAATACCCGTGCTGATCATTGGGCCACATTGACTCGGTTTGCACCTGCGGTGCAAGCTGGATGTATGGATACAAGGGATCTGTATCCTGTGAGATCAGCTCTGCCAGACATGGTGGATTGGCGTGATGTGGGAGGCATCACCCCACCCCGTGGTCCCCGCAGGCCACCGTTTGTTGGTCCAAGACCTCATCCTAGCCCCTATGGTCCACAGGCTCCTCAGGGCCGTCTGTTTCCGGATGGTCACGTTGAACTTCCAGGCTATGGAGGTGACTTCTATGAGGACTACTACGGAGCTGTCTGAGTTAATAGTAATACCACTAGTATTGTAGTAGTTGTATCTCCACTGTCCTGCGTGACTTGTGGAATATGACTTGGCGTGTAATCGATTCCGGAGGTGTAGACAAATAATGTATAGGAGCTTGGAATGCCTCCGATGAGATGTAACGTCTTTCATCATAGTTGTACTGTAGCCTGGGCTTGTACTAAACTATGTATGATGTGTATGACCGTTGGTATATATATGGCAGTTCTATATTACCATGACATATGGATGAACATCTCTGCATTCCGTGTTATCCATTACATTCTGCACTTCCTTACTAAGTTTGAGCCATCCTTGTCTAAACCATTGTCTTGTTTTCTCATAGGATGGTCAACACCCGCGGCAACCCTGTTGTCCCGGAGCAGGGGGAAGCCAGTGCAGCTAGAGGTGAAAATCTGCCTCACCCGCCTTCTCTGGCCGAAGTGATGCTAGAGGCGGAAAGAAATAAGCGTGAGACTAACCGCCTGCTGGAGCAGATTGAGTAGAACACTGCACGCCACCCGCGAAATGACTTGGTGTCAATCAATGACTTTATCAAGCTGTAACCACCAAAGTTCAACCATTCCGTCGAGCCCCTCGACGCGGATGACTGGCTTCGCAGCATCACCCACAAGCTACGTTCTGCCAACGTAGCCGAAGCCGACAAGGTTACTTATGCTGCCTATCACCTCGAAGGCCCTGCTAGCCTTTGGTGGGAAAACTTCGAAGCTATGCGCCCGGTCGGTCAAATCACTACTTGGGCTGAATTCAGTGAGGCTTTCCGTGAGCATCACATTCCGGAAGGTCTCATGGATCGCAAGAGGGAGGAGTTCTGCAACTTCACCCAAGGAAGACTGACTGTGGATGCTTACAGTCGTGAATTTGGGAATCTGGCACGTTATGCTCCTGAAGAGGTATCTACTGACGCTAAGAAGCAGGCAAGGTTCCGCAAGGGACTTAGCCCTGAGCTTCGCCGTGATCTCCATCTGCACGAGTGCACATCCTTTCAGAAGTTGGTCAATAAAGCCATCAGTGCTGAGACAGGCTAGACTGATTATGACGCTTCACGCAAGCACTCCCGTAATTTTGGCTCTTCATCCGGCTCTAGGGCTCAGAAGCGCCGGGTGTGGATTCCAAGCACGGCACTGCCACCCAGGTTCATTCCGAGGCCATCCTTTGAGGTGCCTCGTCCCAACCAACAATTTGCACCGCCCAAGCACTATGGTGGCCCCGCTGCTAATGCTGCTCCACGCCCCAATGTGGTGACATGCTTCAAGTGTGGAGAGCCGGGTGTAGCGACCCGACCCGAATGGGTCAAGTCTCTGTGCTTACGTGTCATCCCTGGATCGGTATGCTGACACACACAGTACTCGAAGGATTTATAACAGAGGTAAATCACATGTATAAAGTAACTTAAATACTATTACCTCAATCCATATAGCGTAAGCAACAAGGATGTGGGTTCCCATCAACACCAACGGCAAAGTTGAGTGTAGAAATCGTAACCCTAACGTATCACTTACTCGTCGTAAGATAATCCTGCAACATTGAGACGTTGCAGCCCGAAACGGGTCAGTACATTGAATGTACTGGCAAATTCACACCATAGAAAATATGAACAATGGCTATCACTATATGCATATATGGGCTGGTGGAAAAGTTCTATGGTTATAAGGTTTTTGCGTAAAGCCAATTTTTCCCTACTGCAAAGGAATAAATTTATTTAACTATCATGGTGGTTGTTGAACATTGAGAATGGTTGACAGCATTCTCAATCCCAATTAAAAATAATTAAACCACAACATTATTAGAAAGTAACATGTTGAGATTCACATTTGATATTCAAGTACTAGATACTCAAGTTGTCTCATAACCGGGGGACACGGGCTAATCATGATTAGTTTGTACACTCTGCAGAGGTTTGCCGCACTTTTCCCCACAAGACTCGATCGGCCTCCGTTTGGTTTCTCACTACATGGTGTTTGAGAAGACGGATGACGAGACATAGTCTTTCAGAAGCGCTAGCACCTTCGAATCGGAGTAGGATCGGACACCTACATCCCTACATCTGCTAGTCTACCATGTAAGAGTTCGCACGACTTAGTCACTATGCCAGAGCCCATAATGGCTTGTGGCTGCACACGGAAGTTACTAGCATGAATGATCTTATGATCCCTTTGAGCTGGGTGGTCGGTCTCCAAAAACAGGGCAAGTCCTGATTAGACCTCAGGTGCTCAATCCACCCAGATGTGTGTTTTAAGTTGCACCTTTAGATAAACCATTAAAATTATCACTACATCTGTCATTGGATATCACTCACCCAATCCACGTCTACTAGCCTAGCATGGCATATAAGCAAACGTAGAAGTAACTCCCCAAAGGTTTCATAATAATACGGGGTAATAGGTACTACCTCATCTACTTCATCCCCACATTTAATTAGATTCCTAATCATTGCAATGTGAGGAGGATTTGATCTAATGCAATTAAAACTGGGGTTGTAGAAAAGGGTATGATCCAAGTGTGATTGCCTGCAATGTTGATGAAGATGATTCGCACAAAACTCTGATAGCTCTACTCGTCACACTCCGGTCAATCTATTCGTAAAGACACAATAGTAACCACACAATAAGTACTCATTAATGCACAAGTAAAACTTCGAAGAGAATGAACCAGAAAAATTCAACTTAAGAACTTCCGGTTGTAAAGAAAGAACGAACGAACACGACGGGAAAAATGGCGGAAGAAAACACGGTTCTAGCAAGTGAAACTAGGTCAAATTTTACCATGTAGAAAAAGCTTGTTCAAGTTTGATTAGACGGACGGCGGTTTCGAGACGAACTCCAGGCGCTTGATCACCTGATTTCGATAAACGGCGAGAAGATAAACTAGAACGAAGATCGGATCTGAGATCGCGATCGCGGATAATCCACGAAAGAAAGAGGCGAACGGTTAAACGAAACGGGCGTCGTTAACAGGGAATAATCGGTGATCCACGTACTCGTTCGTTGACGATGAGTCGAAAGAAGACGAAAAACGATCTAGGGTTTTCGGAAAAGGAAACCGAAAAGAAATCGGAAAACCGATCTAAGGGTTTCGAAGAAAACCGAACGAGATCGGAGAAGAAAAAACCGGAAGAAAACCGGACGGTTTTTTTAAAAGAACCGAAACGCGCGGGGAAGAAGAGAGGCGCTGGGGCTACCTGCGCGAGGCGGGGCATGCGCGAACGCACCGGCGACGGCGGCAAGGCGGCGCGGTGCAGCGGAGGCGCGGGGTGGGGCGCGGCTTGGGGAGGAGAGAGGGGGTTTGGGTTTTTTGGTGTGAGGAGAGGGGGGGCTCTATGGAGGTATTTTATAGGGAGGGGAGAGATTACTTGAGGGTAGGGGACAAGAAATAGAGTAGGAAAAGGAAAAACGAAACAAGGAAAAGGGGCTAGCCTAGAATCCTAATAGGATTCGGCCAGGGAAGAGGCGGCGGCTGGCCTGGCGCCTGGCGCTGCGCGCGGCTGGGGTGGAGCGGCGGCTGGCTGGGCCTTTGGCCCGGCTGGCCTGCGGAATTTTTTTTAACTGGTTCCGCGCGCAGAAAAACAAGAAAAAGAAAAACTAAACGGGCTCCAAAAACCCTAAAGTAAATTTTCCCCGACTCCTAAAAATGAGTCGAACAAAATGAACTTTTCTCGGACCTAAAATGCAATTTTCGAAAACGCGCATTTTTCCTATCCAAATAAAATGCAAAAACTCCGGCAACAACTTGATCTATTTATTAAATCTTCATTTTTCCTCAATTTTGGGAAAGTCATATTATTCCCTCTCTTATATTTTTGACGGAAAAATATTGAAGATGAAATAAATAAATCAAATGATCCTCTTTTCAAATTCGAGAAAACTCTCAAATATGAAAATAACGAAATCTCCAACTCTCTCCGAAGGTCCTTGAGTTGCGTGAAATTTCTAGGATCGACCAAAATGCAAGAAAATAAGATATGCATGATGATCTAATGTATAACATTCCAAATTGAAAATAAATTCAAAAGAACTTTGAATTTAATTCTTTGAAACTCCCAACTCATATTTCATATAATTTGAAGAAGTCATTTTATCTTCTCTCGTGAAAATCATTGAGTTGCATAAAGTTTCAGAATTGAAAATATTTTCAAAGGAAATTCAAATATTTTCAACAACCCTTTTCATTTAATTTAAATGGAAGAAGTCATATCATCTTCGCTCAAGGGTTTTGTGTTCGAAAAGCATTTGAATTCATGGAGATCAGAAAGCAAATATAAAAGTTTGGGAAAGTCCTTTTATTCCCTCTCATTTAACTTTCAAAAGTTTCGAATTCACTCACTTTCAGACAATCAATCAAACAATCAGTCAAATCTATCTATTTATTTTAACATTCCAAAATTTAGAATTTTGGGATGTTACAAACCTACCACCCTTAAAAGGAATCTCGTCCTCGAGATTCGGAGAGGCTAGTAAGAAAAGGTTAGGGTTTGGGGGTCTTCTCAAAAATCCATCAATCATCACCGGGGTCTGGGGTGCTACCACCCTTAGAAGCATGGTTACAGCTCCATCGAAACTCATATACTTCATCCATATTCATGACAGTGTCGGTCTTATCAGATCCTCGAGAAAATTCCTTCTCTGAGCTCTTCCGGTAGTGGCATAACCTTACCACAATTTTTCTATCCTTTCATCTTGGTAAGGTAATTCCGAGATTGGGTCTTCTTAGCTGATGGGTCTGGCGCCAAAACTAAACAACTATCGATATCTCATGGTGGTCAACAATGTATGGTTTCTCCTGCAGGAAATGGGTCTTGGTTGATCCTCACCGTATAACCTACGGTTGGCAAAAGCTGTCGTGTACAAGGGAAAAATACTTATACCATTCTAAGGTTTAAACAAAGTTTAATATCGCCGTCTCTCTACTATAGGTAAGTCATTCAGATTTACCATCCCATATAGCAAGGCGAATAATAAGAGTAAGTCGGTATGGTGATCAATCCATCCCGCACCCAAATCATTACCATGTACACAGTTTAGCGAATCTCGCATACTAACACTTGGTCATTCCTCACAAGCATTGCAGAATTTCTCTTGTCGATGAACTAAGTTCGGATAATTCCATGGATTCTGCATGCCAAACATCTATCGTTCCTTCCCAACCCTCAGGTCTTGCGTTACTCCTATAAGATCGTCTATTGATAAGGGCATATCCTCATTACTTGTAGTCCTTGAACTTATCATCGGGCAACTGATCATTATTTCAACTTCCAACTTCCTAGTACTCTTTAATCCATCCAATTGTACTGTCTTCCTTCCTTCTATTGGCACCAAACCAAGACGTGAGTACTCAGACTTGTCATGGGGTTGCCATTGCTCCATATTACCAACATCATACCTCCTTTATATCCAATAGTACTTCATCTCTTCATCCTCGTGGGATAGCCCATATACCGGGATAATACTTATACTTATGAAATCCATATTCCACTTCGTGGAACATCATTTATCCTTTCCGCGGTCAAGCGTCCTTACATGGGAATATTGGCCATCTCTGCATGGCACTCCTTCAACTGGGAAACATGAAACACATCTTGAACTCCTGACAGTCCTTCGGGTAATTCCAACTTGTAGGCCACTTCTCACATACGATCCAAAACTCGGTATGGTCCTACAAATCTCGGGGCTAACTGTCCCTTAACTCCAATACGTTTAACTCCTCGCATAGGGGACACGCGAAGACATGCTTTGTCTCCAATTTCATAGACTACCTCCTTGAGTTTTTAAATCTGCATAACTCTTCTACCTGGACTGAGCTACTTTCAGTCTATCTCGAATCAACTTAACATTTTCTTCTGACTCCTTGATCACATTTGGTCCAAACAACTGACGGTCTCCAACTTCATCCCACATACTCTTGGGGCATCACCCATGTCGAGACAAAACTCGTATTTTGTCCGAAATCCACTCAGTGGAGTATGCTTATCTTTTCCAGGGGTCAACGGTTCTTACAGGGTACTACCACCCTTAAAATGCTCCAATATTTTATAGACCATATTCCTCAAAATGGTCGACATCTTTCCTCATAGAGTAACTCATAAAATCCAAATCAGTACCAACTCTGCTAACTTTATTAATTTCTCAAATCATTACAATCTCCTGTTTTTCCATTACATGCCTCAACTCAACAACTCAATTTAAAGGAAAATGTTCACACTACTACTACTATATTACTTCTATTACAAACTCAACTATTTTTCACAAGTTTCCTTCTCCTTCGAACAATCTCTGGCAAAGTGCCCTGCTTCATTACAACGAAAACATATTACTTCTGACAAGTATCGAGGTTTCCTTTTTGGGCATTTGTTGAGGTAGTGCCCCGACTCCTTGCACCCATAACAGGTGACATGACTCAGATCCTTCCTGGAATCCAATCTACTTCTATTTTTGGACTTTTCCATTCCAATCAGGGCTTCTATTTCTTGTGGGTCATACGCTACTTCCTCCGTCGGGAATTCTACTAGATCCCCATTCATACAATTCTGGGAGAGGTGTCCTTCTTCTCCATATGAATAGCAAGACTTAGTGCAGGGTTTACTCGAGTCCTCTTTAGATGTGTCCTCCTCCTCTTTCTTCATCACAGGTTCTTCTAAACTTTCCATAAGAGCTCCTTTCATGCTTCTTCCTTCTGCTGGATGGTTCGTTGTACCATGGGGGAAATGTGACACTGAGCAGGATAGTGGGTAGTCCCTTCACACAAGAAACAAGTAATTTGCCTAGTTGGGCATTCTTCAACTGGGTGACTTCCTTCACAATTTGGGCATTCATCCTTGTGTTCTTTATGGGTGTGTCCGATTTCTCCACAAATCTTGCATGCACAAGGTTTCTTCATGTCCTTTCCATAAGGCTTCAACTTCTGGGACACAAACTGAGACTTTACCAAAGTCAACTTAAATTCTTTCCAAGTGGTTACTCCTTGCCATCCATTGATGGTTTGGTACATCCTCCACCAAGTAGCAGCACCTCTTTCAAAGCATTGAAGAGCATGCTGGGCCATATCCTTTCCGACTATAGGGTTGTTCTCCATATGATCCTCCATGTTCTGAATCCATCGGTTTGTCTCCAATTGACTCATCGGTCCAGAAAATACAAGCTCATCTCCATTCATCATCTATTGGGTCCATGGGTTTGGGGTGAGATAAGAGGGATAGAGTGGGATACACCCAATACAAACAATGGTTTTGAAAAGACAGATTTTATTGTGGCTGTCGAAAAATAACAAACAAATGACAGCTCACAATCATCGCATCTAACGTAGGTATATAACAGGGGTTTGGTCTTCTAAAGGTCAACGTCGCCAAACTCTTCAAGCCTTGTTCATGCCTCCAATGGCTTCTTCCGATCATGCTTGTCTTTCTCAAGTTCTTTTGCCAGATCATCTCCGTTGACGCGAAGTCTCTCGTGACGTCCTTTAATAATCTGGAGTTGCATTCCAAACTTCTGGGTTTCATCAAACTCGACCTGAACCATGATCCTGCTGTCCTTCAGTTCTTAACGAATCTCCGGTATCTCGAGGTTGTAGCTCCTCCAGCTTGGCTACTTTCAGCTTCTGGGTCCCGTGTTCTTCATGAACTGCTTTCTTGTCTAATACGGCTTCCTGGAGCTCCATTTTAACTTCTTGATGTACTACTCCAGATCCTGGTGATACACCGGCTAGGGCTAAAATTCATCTTATGATAGGTGCTCCATCAGCCTTCTTCCATCAAATCCATTCTGATGACATGCATCCTTAACTCAGCACGGTGACAATAGCATTAGCGGGCCATAACACGCTGGATAGCTTGGTTTCTGCTCTTGTCATTTGCACGAGCTATCATTCCATAGATGATATCTCCTGCCTTAGGGTTTTCTTGACAAATCCTTGAGTTCTTAACTCTACATGCTCCGGTCTTTCTCCGATACACCTTGATCTCGGGTATTGACAACTTCCATAGTCTGCCAAGTTCCATAAGGGTAGCCTTCCTAGGTCATACAAATCTGGGAATTCTTCAGAGCCTTCGGTTCTCCTAGTCTTCAGAGTCTTCAACAGCTGTAGTTTCCATTATCATAATGTATGGTAAAATCCTCTTCATTCCGAATGGTCTTACTAGTCTGATATCCTGTACTTCTTGGAGTGGTCTCATCAGTTGAATCTTCATGGTCAAAAGGGAAAAGGGGTATGGTCTCACTAAAGGGAATTTCGAATAAGCTCAGAAGAGAAGAGAGGTAAAAGATCTTTTTGAAAAGGAAAATTGTAGAGAAAAATCTTTGGTATGGGCTTGCCAGTTTCTAGGGTCACGTCCTACAGTCAACATGTGCTCTGATACCATCTTGTAGCGACCCGACCCGAATGGGTCAAGTCTCTGTGCTTACGTGTCATCCCTGGATCGGTATGCTGACACACACAGTACTCGAAGGATTTATAACAGAGGTAAATCACATGTATAATGTAACTTAAATACTATTACCTCAATCCATATAGCGGAAGCAACAAGGATGTGGGTTCCCATCAACACCAACGGCAAAGTTGAGTGTAGAAATCGTAACCCTAACGTATCACTTACTCGTCGTAAGATAATCCTGCAACATGAGACGTTGCAGCCCGAAACGGGTCAGTACATTGAATGTACTGGCAAATTCACACCATAGAGAAAATGATGAACAATGGCTATCACTATATGCATATATGGCTGGTGGAAAAGCTCTATGGTTATAAGGTTTTTGCGTAAAGCCAATTTTTCCCTACTGCAAAGGAATAAATTTATTTAACTATCATGGTGGTTGTTGAACATTGAGAATGGTTGACAGCATTCTCAATCCCAATTAAAAATAATTAAAACCCAACAACATTAATTAGAAGTAACATGTTGAGATTCACATGATATTCAAGTACTAGATACTCAATTTGTCCATAACCGGGGACACGGCTAATCATGATTAGTTTGTACACTCTGCAGAGGTTTGCGCACTTTTCCCCACAAGACTCGATCGCCTCCGTTTGGTTTCTCACACTACATGGTGTTTGAGAAGACGGATGACCGAGACATAGTCTTTCAGAAGCGCTAGCACCTTACGATCGGGTAGATCGGAACACCTACATCCCCTACATCTGCTAGTCTACCACTGTAAGAGTTCGCACGACTTAGTCAACTATACCAGAGCCCATAATGGCTTGTGGCTGCACACGGAAGTTACTAGCATGAATGATCTTATGATCCCTTTGAGCCTGGGTGGCGGTCCAAAAAAAACAGGCAAGTCCTGATAGACATCAGGTGCCTCAATCCACCCAGATGTGTGTTTAAGTTGCCACCTTAGATAAACCATTAAAATTATCAACTCACATCTGTCATGGATATCACTCACCCAATCCATGTCTACTAGCATAGCATGGCATAATAAGCAAACGTAGAAGTAACTCCCAAAGGTTTCATAATAATACGGGTAATAGGTACTACCTCATCTACTTCCCATCCCACAATTTAATTAGATCCTAATCATGCAATGTGAGAGGATTGATCTAATGCAATAAAACTGGGTTGTAGAAAAGGTATGATCCAAGTGTGAACTTGCCTGCAATGTTGATGAAGATGATTCGCACTCAAAAACTCTTGATAGCTCTACTCGTCACACTCCGGTCAATCTATCGTAAGCAAACAATAGTAACCACACAATAAGTACTCATCTAATGCACAAGTAAAACTCGAACGAGAGAATGAACCAGAAAAATTCAACTTAAGAACTCTGGTTGTAAAGAAAGAACGAACCGAACAAACGACGGAAAACGAACGGCGGAAGAAAACAACTCGGTTCTAGCAAGTTGAAACTAGGTCAAATTTTACTGTAGAAAAAGCTTGTTCAAGTTGATTAGACGGAACGGCGGTTTCGAGACGAAACTCCAGGCGCTTGAATCACCTGATGCCGATAAACGGGCGAGAAGATAAACTAGAACGAAGATCGGATCTGAGATCGCGATCGCGGAATAAATCCGACGAAAAGAAAGAGGCGAACGGTTAAACGAACGGGCGTCGTTAACAGGGAATAATCGGTGATCACGTTCGTTGAGACGAACGGTCCGAAAGAAGAACGAAAACCGATCTAGGGTTTTCGGAAAAGAAACCGAAAAAGAAATCGGAAAACCGATCTAGGGTTTCGGAAAAGAAACCGAAACGAAGAATCGGAGAGAAAAACCGGAAAAGAAAACCGGAACGGTTTCTTTTAAAAGAACCGAACCGCGGGGAAGAAAAAGAGAGGCGTGGGGCTACCTCTGGCGAGGCGGGGCGAACGGTGGCGACGGCGGCGGCGGCGGGTGAGGGGCGCGGGGTGGGGCGCGGCTTGGGGGGGAGAGGGGGTTTGGGTTTTTTGGTGTGAGGAGAGGGGGGGTCTATGGGGTATTTATATAGGAGAGGGGAGAGATTACTTGGGGTAGGGGACAAGAAAAAGAGAGGAAAAAGGAAAACGAAACAAAGGAAAAAGGGATAGCCTAGAGTCCTACTAGGACTCGGCTAAGAGGCGAGGCGGCGGCTGCCTGGCTGCCTGCGCCTGGCGCACGCGCGCAGGGGGTGGGCCGCAGCGGCGGCTGGCTGGGCCTTTGGCCCGGCTGGCCTGCGGAATTATTTTTTTTAACTGGTTCCGCGCGCAGAAAAACAAGAAAAAGAAAAACTAAACGTCTCCAAAATTTCTAAAGCAAATTTTCCCCGACTCCTAAAAATTAGTCGAACAAAATGAACTTTTCTCCGGACCTAAAATGCAATTTTCGAAAACACGCATTTTTCCCTATCCAAATAAAATGCAAATAAACTCCGGCAAAACCAAAACTTGATCTATTTATTAAATCTTCATTTTTCCTCAATTTTGGGAAAGTCATATTATTCCCTCTCTTATATTTTTGATAACGAAAAAATATTGAAGATGAAATAAATAAATCAAATGATCCTCTTTTCAAATTCGAGAAAACTCTCAAATATGAAAATAACGAAATCTCCAACTCTCTCCGAAGGTCCTTGAGTTGCGTGAAATTTCTAGGATTGACCAAAATGCAAGAAAATAAGATATGCATGATGATCTAATGTATAACATTCCAAATTGAAAATAAATTCAAAAGAACTTTGAATTTAATTCTTTGAAACTCCCAACTCATATTTCATATAATTTGAAGAAGTCATTTTATCTTCTCTCGTGAAAATCATTGAGTTGCATAAAGTTTCAGAATTGAAAATATTTTCAAAGGAAATTCAAATATTTTCAACAACCCTTTTCATTTAATTTAAATGGAAGAAGTCATATCATCTTCGCTCAAGGGTTTTGTGTTTGAAAAGCATTTGAATTCATGGAGATCAGAAAGCAAATATGAAAGTTTGGGAAAGTCCTTTTATTCCCTCTCATTTAACTTTCAAAAGTTTCGAATTCACTCACTTTCGGACAATCAATCAAACAATCAGTCAAATCTATCTATTTATTGTAACATTCCATAATTTAGAATTTTGGGATGTTACACCGGGTCACTATAGCTGAGAGTGTCCCCAGAACAACAACCCCAATCAAACTGGAAAGTCCGTTGGCCGTGGTAAGCCAGCGGGGAAGACTTTCTACGCCAAGCCGGCCACCACTGCACGTGGCCCTGTCAATTATGTTTCAGCCGAGGAGGCTCATGAGGATCCTAACGTCATCCTTGGTACGCTCCTTGTTAACTGCCATCCGGCATCTGTTCTTTTCGATACTGGAGCATCTCATTCATTCATATCCGAGAACTATGCTCGATTGCATAACACGACATTCTGCGACATGCCCACTTCCATGGTAATTCAAACTCCGGGTTCCAAATGGCAAACTTCTAGAGTAAGCCATGGGAACGAAATTCTTGTTGATAGACTTGTCTTCCTTGCATCCTTAATAGCTCTCAAGTCCTCCGACATAAATATCATCTTGGGTATGGACTGGATGTCAGCTCATTATGCTAAGATCGATTGTGCCACTAGAACCGTTCAACTTACCCACCCCTCGGGCAAGACAGTTAATGTCTTAACTCGAGTGGCCAAGCGCCAACTTTACTCCCTAAATGCCAACCCGCTTCCAGACCTTGAAGATGTTCCAGTAGTCCGAGACTTTCCGGATGTCTTTCCAGAAGAACTGCCAGGTGTTCGACCTGACAGGGATGTCGATTTTGTGATAGACCTTGTTCCAGGAACCGTTCCAATTTCTAGAAGACCTTACAAGATGGCACCCCTAGAACTAGCCGAGCTTAAGAACCAACTCGATGAGTCCTTGAACAAGGGTTTCATCCGTCCTAGTTCCTCTCCTTGGGCTTGCCCCGTCCTCTTCGTTAAGAAGAAGGATGGAACGGATCGAATGGTTGTGGATTACCGACCTGTCAACTTGGTCACCATCAAGAACAAATATCCGCTTCCCAGGATCAACGATCTATATGATCAGCTCGCTGGATCCTCGGTCTTCTCCAAGATGGATTTGAGGTTGGGTTACCATCAAATCAAAATCAGAAACGGGGACATTCCCAAAATGGCCTTTGTTACTCGTTATGGCCAATACGAGTACACCGTCATGTCCTTCGGTTTAACCAATGCCCCGGCTACCTTCTCTCGGTTAATGAACTCGGTCTTCATGGAGTACTTGGATAAATTCGTCGTAGTATACCTCGATGACATACTCATCTACTCCAAGAATGAAGAGGAACATGCCGTACATCTAAGGCTGGTATTGATGAAACTTCGAGAGCATCGCCTTTATGCCAAATTCTCCAAGTGTGAATTTTGGTTGCCATAAGTGACCTATCTAGGCCATGTAATCTCTGGTAAGGGTATTGCTGTCAATCCCGAGCGAGTTCAAGCCATCCTTGATTGGACTCCACCTGAGACGGTCAAGCAAGTTCGGAGCTTCCTTGGCTTAGCGAGCTATTGCCGCCGCTTCGTCGAAAATTTCTCTAAGGTTGCTAAACCTCTAACTGAACTCCTCAAGAAAGATAAAAAGTTCGAGTGGACTCCATAGTGCGAGATCAGTTTTCAAGAACTGAAAAGACGCCTGACATCTGCCCCCGTACTGGTACCACTAGACTTCTCCAAGGACTTTATTATCTATTGCGACGCCTCGCGACAAGGACTAGGTTGCATACTCATGCAAGATCGTCAGGTAATTGCCTATGCTTCACGGCAATTACACCCACATGAGGAAAATTATCCTACACATGATCTAGAGCTTGCAGCTGTAGTCCATGCACTTAAAACCTGGCGACATTACCTACGCGGTAATCGTTGCGAGGTCTTCACCAATCACCAAAGTTTGAAATATATCTTCACCCAACTAGATTTGAATCTCAGGCAACGACGTTGGGTCGAGTTGATCTCGGACTACGACTTAGGAATAACTTACACCCCGGGCAAAGCCAATGTCATGGCTGATGCGCTAAGCCGTAAGTCCTATTGTAACAACCTAATGTTACAACAAAGTCAACCACTTCTCCATGAGGAATTTCGTAAGCTAAACCTTCACATTGTTCCTCGAGGATTCCTATCCACCCTGGTGGCGGAACATACCCTTACGGATCAGATCATCAAGGCACAGAAGGTAGATCCGGGAATCTCCCGTATTAAGAGAAACATTAAGAAAGGAGTCGCGAATTGTTTCTCCATTGATGATCAAGGTGTCGTATACTTTGGGAATCGCCTAGTGGTTCCAAAGGCGCGAAACCTGAGGCGACTGATCCTTAAGGAAGCTCATGAATCCCCTCTCACCATTCATCCCGGTAGTACCAAAATGTATCAAGACCTACGCTAGAGGTTTTGGTGGACTAGGATGAAGAGAGAAATCGCTCAATACATTGCTAATTGTGACGTTTGTCGTCGTGTTAAAGCAGAGCATCAATGGCCTGCTGGCACCCTTCAACCTTTGGCTATTCCTGAACGGAAATGGGATAAAATCGGTATGGATTTCATCACTGGGTTTCCCAGGACCAAGAGAGGGAATGATGCCATCTTCATTGTGATCGACCGACTTTCCAAAGTAGCCCACTTTCTACCTATTCGTGAGAGTATCACCGCTAGCCAGCTAGCTGAGTTATACATCTCCTGAATAGTGTCTCTTCATGGTGTTCCATTGGCAATTAACTCAGACCGTGGGAGTCTCTTCACCTCTCGATTTTGGGAAAGTTTCCAAAATGCTATGGGAACTCGTCTCTCCTTTAGTACCGCCTTCCATCCCCAATCAAGTGGTCAAGTAGAGCGAGTCAATCAAATTCTGGAAGATATGCTCCGAGCTTCTGTTATCTCGTTCGGAATGAGTTGGGAGAAATGCCTTCCATTCGCGGAGTTTGCTTATAACAATAGTTATCAAGCTAGCTTGGGCAAAGCTCCTTTCGAAGTTCTTTATGGACGAAAATGTCGAACGCCTCTTAACTGGTCAGAAACCGGGGAAAGACAACTCTTTGGCCCGGATATGATTCAGGAAGCAGAAGAGCAGGTTCGCATTATTCGTGAGAAATTGAAAACAGCCCAATCTCATCAAAAGAGTCAATATGATCGTAAACATAAGCCTATGACTTATGAAGTCAACGAGAAGGCTTACCTTCGGGTTACCCCGTTAAAGGGAACCCATCGTTTCGGTATCAAAGGCAAATTGGCTCCTCGTTACATTGGACCCTTTCGCATTCTTGCTAAACGAGGAGAATTTGCCTACCAATTGGAACTACCTCCGCATCTTTCCAGAGTTCACGATGTCTTCCACGTTTCACAACTCAGGCGTTGCTTCGCGGATCCTATCCGTGGAGTGGACCACGAAACGCTTGATCTACAAGATAACCTCTCTTATCGGGAATATCCCGTTCGTATCCTTGATCAAGCCGAGTGTACCACTCGACGTCATAATATCAAGTTTCTCAAGGTTCAATGGTCACATCATTCCGAGGAAGAAGCCACTTGGGAAAGGGAGGATCGTCTTCGACTCGAGTACCCCACCTTCTTTCCAGAGGATCCTAAATCTCGGGACGAGATTCTTTTGAGTGGGGGTGAGTTGTCACACCCTAGCTAGTCCATGCATTAGAGTGTGCATCATGTTTACTTTCATCAGAAACTTGAAATGGGGAAGGCAGAACCCCCAGCACCCCTTTTGAAATCAACTAGGGTTTACTAAAAATAATTTCAATGAACCTGAAATGCCCTTCTCAAATGTTCACCCTCTTTGCCTTGGGTTAGAACCTCTGGCGAAATTGGTGCACAATTTTCTAGGTTAACAGAAGATCATTGAATTAAATCATAAGTATTTGAATTTGGGCATTTAAATGCTATAAAATAATTTAAATGCTCAAATAATTATGGGAGTAAATGTTTCCTGTTGGAAATAATCTAAATAGAGGCCACATTTATTTTCAGGATTTTTGGAGATGTTTTAGTATTTTAAATAAAGCTAAACAGTTGCAGTTAAATAGAAAACAGAAACTAAATCAAAAAAAGGAGAAAGAAGCCCACCTGGGCCTTACCTGGCTTGGCCCAGCCTACTAGCTCGGCCAGTCACCCCCTACCTCGCGCCAGGAGGTAGGGGCGCGTGCTCGCCGCGCGCCGGCCACGCGCCGGCCACCTCCTGCTTCTGCCGACGCCGGGAGACGCCCAGAGGACGCCACGCGACCCCCACGTCTCCCTCTCATCCTCTCTCACTATCCCCCTCGTCTCCCTCATCCTCTCCCGCGATGGCCGAGCGCGTCCATCGCCACCGATCGCCGTAGTCGCCGCCAGAGACCTCCCCTCGCCCCTCCGACGAGCCCATCAGCTCCGCCTCGACTCCCTCGTCCTCCCCAGCGAGCCACGCTTCGCCGGAAGCCCTGCAACGCCGCCTTCGCCCTCGTCTTCAACCCCGGGCATCCGAGATCGCCGGCGACTGCACCTCGTCTCCAGCCCGTCCCCGAGCTCGCTGACCCCCTCTCCGACCCCGCTGTGAGCTCCTCTTCCTTTCCCCTAGCCCCCGTGCTCGTTTGGCCACTGTAGCCGCCGTTTCCACCGCACCCGAGAGCTCCTCGCAGCCGGCCATGGCGCAGCCATGGCAACAGCCGTGCAAGCTCACAACGGAGCGCCTCACCGTGCTCAGTGCAGCACCAGGAACCCGTAGCCACCACCAGCTCTTCCTCCCGTGCACCGTAGCATCGAAACCGACCACGCCCGAACTCCGGCCGCCGCCACGAGTTCGATTCCGGTGAGCTCGCTCCACCCCAGCTCCTCACACTTGCTCCATTGGATGCGCGAGAGCCTGGGCTTCGCACGGGTGGTCTCCGCCGTCGTTTTGGTCGCCTGAGGGCGTTTTCCTAAGCCCTCCGCCATCTCGGCCTCGCCGACGACTCAACGCCGGCGGGATTAGCCCTATTGACCGGCGGATTTGACCGCTGACGTGGACTGGGTGGGCCCAGTTGACTCCCCTGAGTCAATGACAAGTGGGCCCCCCTGCTAATTATCCAAATTAGTTGCTAACTAAAATTAGTTAGTTTAGTTAGTATAGCCACTGACTAGTGGGCCCTGCCCAGTAATTAGGCTAACTAAACGTAGTTAGTGCACTGAGAGGCTGACAGAAGGGGCCCACCAGTCAGGTTTGACCTGCGCTGGCGCCTTTGACCTGCTGACATCACCCTGACGCGTTGCTGACGCAGTAATTGATTTTCTGGATTTATTCTTATTCAGGAAACTCCAGAAAATAGTTCAAACTTCAAAAATTCATAGAAATTCAACCATAGCTCCAAATGAGATAAATTATATATGAAAAATTATTAGAAAAATTCAATCTATCCATCTGTAATGGTTTCATGCATGACAAAACAAGTTTACCTTGCTGTTTAAGCAGAATAAGGAAATGCACTATAAATGCCATGTTTAATGAGCTAATATTTGAATCTTTGATTCAAATGGGTTCATCCCTTCCTATTTTAGCTTGCATTAGGCCAAGACACAATCATATTGCCATGTCATAGCATGCATCATATTGTTGCATATCGTCATGTGTTGATTGTGTTCCGATGTGTTCTTGCGTTGCTGATGCAGTAATTGATTTTCTGGATTTATTCTTATTCAGGAAACTCCAGAAAATAGTTCAAACTTCAAAAATTCATAGAAATTCAACCATAGCTCCAAATGAGATAAATTATATATGAAAAATTATTAGAAAAATTCAATCTATCCATCTGTAATGGTTTCATGCATGACAAAACAAGTTTACCTTGCTGTTTAAGCAGAATAAGGAAATGCACTATAAATGCCATGTTTAATGAGCTAATATTTGAATCTTTGATTCAAATGGGTTCATCCCTTCCTATTTTAGCTTGCATTAGGCCAAGACACAATCATATTGCCATGTCATAGCATGCATCATATTGTTGCATATCGTCATGTGTTGATTGTGTTCCGATGTGTTCTTCGTGGTAGGTTCTGCCTCCGAGGATATTCACGAGTATCCAACTGAAGGGTAGTATCCCGTTACCACTCCATCAGGCAAGCAACCATTGATCATTCTGATACAACCCATGTTCTCGCTCCTGCTCTTGTTTACTGCATTAAGACATCGCGATTCAACCTGCTGTGTGCTACGGTAGTTGAACCCTTATCCTCTGCATGACCTGTCATTGCCACAGTAACTAGATGAAACCCACTAGCATGTGTAGGAGTTGATTGAGCCATGTATGTGATTCCTACCTTGCTATGCTTGCTATGCTTAGAGTTGAGTCAAGTCTGGTTCATCTGGGTGATGAGCTAGAGTGAAATGCTTATGTCGGTAATATGAGGGATGTATTGAACATGTTTTGGTAAAGGTATCGATGAGAGGCCATGTAGGAGTACATGGTGGGTTGTTTCATTGAGGCCGTCCATAAGAACTAAGATCTGTATGTGTGATTTAAGATGCAGTTACTACCGTACATTGGGCCCGAAACCAATGGACCCTCTCGGCTTCTTAATCATCCTAGTACTATGTCCAGGAGTTGCAATTAGTTTCTAGTGTTTGTAGGTTATGTGTTGGCGACCGTGCGTAGCGCTGACCCTAGGGGTGGGCTATGTTGCGGTAGATACACCGTGGCACGGTGTACCAAGTCACCCGTTTGGTGTCTCGGGAACCCTGTTCACATCGTTCGGGGCCGTATGTGGAAACCTCGGCCGGACTCCCTGCGGATGGAACCTGGATAGGCGATAAACCTGGACTAGAGACTTAAGTGTTTAGGTAGGCCGTGGCCGACACCCTCGCTGGGCTTCCGCTTGAAGGTTGCCGAGTACATGTCGTGTAAACGGCGGTGAGTGGTGAAAGCGTGTATGACGAAGTACACCCCTGCAGGGTATAAACTATTCGAATAGCCGCGTCCGTAAAGGACTACTTGGTTGCCTATACAGTTCATAGACAAGTTAATGGATACTATTAAAAGACTCAAGATAAGTGTGAGTACCGAGGATGGCCCTCTCGTAGGATGACGAGGGAGGATCCCAGTGGAGTATTGTGTTGGTGACTAGTGGACTCGTGTGCGAAAACTATTTTACTGGTGGAGTTCCGTAGGATAGCTTAGCCAAGAGTCAAAGCTGGCTTGCTGCATCAACCCCACTCCCTTCTTGAGAATAAGCATGTATAGTAGGTTCTGATGTAAGACTTGCTGAGTACCTTTGTACTCATGTTTGCTTATTTATTGTTTTCAAAGACGACAACACTGCCCCCTCCGATGGGTTTTATGTAGACCTTGACGTCGATGAGTGACTAGCCACCCAGGTGGTGATCCTGGCCATGGAGGGCCCTATGTAGATAGACAGGCTTCGAGAAGCCTTCTTTCTTTCTAGAGTCTGTACTCAGACTAGTTGCTTCCGCATGTGCTTGTATGTTTGTATGACTTGAGTGTCGGGTCATGTGACCCCTATCTGTATGAACATGTTATGTATGGCTCTCTGGAGCCTTTAAATAAAGTACTTGAGTTGTAGAGTTCTGTTGTGATGCCATGTTGTATGTACTCATATCGGGCATATGGTGTGTATGATTGAAATGCTTGGTATGAGTGGGATCACAATCTAGTTGTTTATCCTTGGCAGCCTTTCTTATGGGGAAATGTAGTCTAGTGTTCCTCGAGCCATAGTAGTCCGCTACAGCCCGGTTCACCGGAGTCCTGCTAGCCCAGCACTACTGTTCAGGACACTTGACTGGCCGGCATGTGTTTCACTTCGTCCCTATGTCTGTCCCTTCGGGGAAATGTCACACGGTATCCCGAGTCCTGCCTAGCCTGCTACAGCCCAAGGTTCCCCAGAGTCCTGTTAGCCCAGTGCTACAGCCCGGAATCACTCGTTGATGACCGACATGTTCGATGTGATTCATGTATGCCTGTCTCCATAGGTCTGTGCCGCTTTGGGTTCACAACTAGCCATGTCGGCCCGGGTTCTCTGTCATATGGATGCTAGCTGACACTATCATATACGTGAGCCAAAAGGCGCAAACGGTCCCGGGCCATGGTAAGGCGACACCCGTGGGATACCGTGCGTGAGGCCGCAAAGTGATATGAGGTGTTACCGGCTAGATCGATGTGACTTGGAATCGGGGTCCTACATATGGTCTATGGAAGATTTGTGCATTTTAAGGGTGGTAGTACCCTGTAAGAACCGTTGACCCCTGGAAAAGATAAGGATACTCCACTGAGTGGATTTCAAACAAAATGAATATGAGTTTTGTCTCGATATATGTGGGATGAAGTTGGAGACTGTCAGTTGTTTGGACCAAATGTGATCAAGGAGTTAGAAGAGAATGTTAAGTTGATTCGAGATAGACTGAAGGTAGCTCAGTCCAGGCAGAAGAGTTATAAAGACTAAAAAACGCAAGGAGGTAGTCTATGAAATTGGAGAGAGAGCATGTCTTCATGTGTCCCCTCTGTGAGGAGTTAAACGAATTGGAGTTAAGGGAAAGTTAGCCCCGAGATTTGTAGGACCATACCGAGTTTCGGAGCATATGGGAGAAGTGGCCAACAAGTTGGAGTCACCCGAAGGACTGTCAGGAGTTCATGATGTGTTTCACGTTTCCCAGTTGAAGAAGTGCCATGCAAAGATGGCCAATATTCCCTGTAAGGACGCTTGACCCTGGAAAGGATAATGATGTTCCACGAAGTGGAATATGGACTTCATAAGTATAAGTTTTTATCACGGTATGAGGGATATCCCACGAGGATGAAGAGATAAATTACTATTGTATATAAAGGAGGTATGATGTCGGAAATATGGATCAATGGAAACTCTATGATGAGTCTGAGTAATCATGTCCTAGTTTGGTGCCAATAGAAGGAAGGAAGACAATACAATTGGATGAATTTAAGAATACTAGGAAGTTGGAAGTTGAAATAATGATCAGTTTCCTAATGATAAGTTCAAGGACTACAAGTAATGAGATGGGCCATAACCCACAGGACCCAGGACCTGTCAAGAAGCAAGCACATTCTTGCTGAAGGAAAAACCCTGGAGGAAGATACGACGTTTATCGGCAGACGATTTTATAGGAGTTTACGCAAAACCTGAGAGTTGTGAAGAAACGATAGATGTTTGTTTGGCTTGCAGAATCAATGGATTTATCCGAACTTGGTTCGTCGACAAGAGAAATTCTGCACTGCTTGTGAGGATGACCGAGAGTTAGAACGCGAGATTCGCTAAACTGTATACATGGTAATGATTTGGGTGCGGGATGGATTGATCACCATACCGACTTACTCTTATTATTCGCCTTGCTATATGGGATGGTAAATCTGAGTGACTTACCCATAATAGAGCGACGATGATCGAAACCTTGTTTAAGCCTTAGAATGGTATAGGAATTTTTCCCTGGTACAAGGCAACTTTTGCCAACCGTAGGTTATACAGTGAGAATGAAGCCTAGACCCATTTCCTGCAGGAGAAACCATGAATTGATGACCACCATGAGATATCGATAATTGTTTAGTTTTGGCGCCAGACCCGTCAGCTAAGAAGACCCAGTCATGGAAGAACCTTAGCAAGATGAAAGGACAGAAAAATTGTTGTAAAGGTTATGCCACTACCAGAAGAGCCCGGATAAGGAATTATCCTGAAGATCTAAGAAGACCGACACTGTTAACCATATGGATGAAGTATATGAGTTTTGAGGGAACCGTAACCATGCTTTTAAGGAAGGTAGCACCCTAGACCCTTGTGATGATCGATGGATTTTGAGAAAACCCTGACCCTAACCTCTTTCTTTCTAGCCTCTCCGAATCTCGAGGACGAGATTCATTTTAAGGGTGGTAGGTTTGTAACATCCCAAAATTCTAAATTTTGGAATGTTATAATAAATAGATAGATTGATTGATTGTTTGATCGTTATGTGATTGATTGCGTGAAATTGAGTGAAATTCAAAACCTTTATAAAAGTTAAATGAGAGGGAATAAAAGGACTTTCCCAAACTTTCATTTTGCATTCGTGATCTCCGTGAATTCAAATTATTTTCACCACGAAACCCTGGAGAGAAGATGACATGACTTCTTCCATTTATTTAAATGACAAGGGGTGTTGAAAATATTTGAATTTCATTTGAAAATATTTTCAATTATGAAACTTTATGCAACTCAATGATTTTCACGAGAGAAGATAAAATGACTTCTTCAAACATATGAAATATGAGTTGGGAGTTTAAAAGGATCAAAATTTAAAATCCTTTTGAAATTATTTTCAATTTGGAGTTATTTGGGTTTTATTCAAATTATTTTTCTCCAAAAACAAAATACATGGAAAATAGGGTAACATGATTCTCTAGAATAGAAAATTGGAGAGAAATAAATTTGAATTCATTTTGGTATTTTAAAATGATTCTTAGTGGATTTTATTAGAGTAGGAGCACTGTTTGAATTAATTGATTTTTTTAGAATTTATTTGGCGTTATTAAAATGTTCATGTCGTAGAAAAGATTTTTCTGAAAATTTTGATATATTATATGCCTATATAATATTTTCATTTCTATTTATTTTTATTTGTTTTGTTTGTCTGAAAAAAAAAAGATCTTTCAAAAAAAAATTCCCCGCCGAGTGGGCCAGGCCAAAGCCCAGCCCAGCTGCTTCACACGTGCCCGAGGCCCCGTCGAGACGGCCACCCGACCCGCGCCCCTTTCCCCGCTGCCACCGACGGGTGGACCCCGCTTGTCATCCCCCTCCTCTGTCTCCTTCTTTCGTGTTCATCATGGACAGAGAGCCCCGATCCCAAATCTCTCCCGATTCGATCCGTTTGTTGCCCCTCGCGCAAGCCCCAACCCCTATAAATACTTCCCACCTCCTCCTCGTCTGATTTTCGTGAAAACCTCGATCTACCGTGCCCTAGGGAGTCCTCCCGATCTCGCCGGAGTTCGCAAAACTTCACCGAGCTCCTGCCGCCTTGCCGCGCCTCCACTCTCCCCTTCTGATCACCTCTGCCACCACCATCACGTCCGCGTTGTCGCGTCGCACCTCCTCGTGCTCTTGTACGAGACGGAGGACCACCGGAGCCACCGCCTCGTCACCGTCGTCCATGACTGAAGCTACCTTGTTGGAGCCACGGTATGCCTGAACTCCACCAGCATCGCCTCCTGCCCGACCCCATCATCTGGCCGCCCGACCCCACGCCAGAGCCGCCGCCCCTCCCTTCCTTCGCCTGCCTTGCCGGAGTCGTCGCCTGAGCCGGCGACCATGCCCTCTATAAGCGCCTCCCTCCGTTCGTTTCTTTTTATCTCTGTCATTATAGTGTTAGGTTTATTAGAACAGATCGGTTTAGTTTTTCTTAGGGTTTAGTTAAACCGAACTGCCCCGGTTCGCCAGTTTTTTTTGTTTCTGGTTTATTATTTAGTTTAGTTTGTTTAGTGAGCGTTCATCAGATTAGGTTCGGTAATGAACGGTTTTCGTCGGTTTTGTTTCTGTAGCGAACGTTCGTTAGATAGGTTTTTCTTTTTCTGTTTAATTTCAGCCAGGGACCCATAGGTAATTAGTTTCTTCATAGTTTAGTCCCTGGTCTTCAATCTATCACTACTTTTTGCTCGTTTGTCCAAATCGAACGAAACCAACGCCCACTTCTTTGTTACGATCTCCTCTATCCAGTAATCCAACCCAAACATGTTTTTGAAATTTTAAAATTTGAATTAGATCATATTTGAATTCAAACTTCGTTTGATCATAACTTGAGTTTCGTAGCTCCATTTGAGTTGATTCTTTTTGCAAATCGAAGCACTTGACCTAAACTTTCTGATAAGGCCAAATTCGTATAATTTTGGTACTGTTAGAAATTGTATTATGTTGCAAAAGTTATTTTCTTGGTTTTGATGTTTTCCGAATTGTCTTCTTCGATCTTTCTGATATTTTGAGTGATTGCTTATGTGTGGTTACTATTGCTTGCTTACGATAGATTGACCGGAGTGTGACGAGTAGATCTATCAAGAGTTATGAGTGCGAATCATCTTCATCAACATTGCAGGCAAGTAACACTTTGATCATACCTCCTACTACCCAGTTTTATTGCATTAGATCAATCCTCAAACATTGCATGATTAGGATCTAATTAAATTGTGGGATGGGAAGTAGTTGAGGTAGTACCTATTACCTGTTATATTATCAAACCTTTGGGAGTTACTTCTACGTTTTCCTATTATGCCATGCTATGCTAGTAGACGTGGATTGGGTGAGTGATATCCATGACAGATGTGAGTTTGTTAATTAATGGTTTATCTAAGGTGGCAACTTAAACACACATCTGGGTGGATTGAGGTACCTAGGTATTCCAGGATTGCCTGTTTTTCTTTATGGACCGCCACCCAGGCCCAAAGGGATCATGAGATTTTTCATACTAGAAACATCCGTGTGCAGCCACAAGCTATTATGGGCTCTAGCATAGTTGATTAAGTCGTGCGAACTGTTACAGGGTAGACTAGCAGATGTAGGGGAAACTAGGTGTAACGGTCTATCCATCGTAAGGTGCTAGCGCTTCTGAAAGACTATGTCTCGGTCATCCGTCTTCTCAAACACCATGTAGTGCGAGAAACCAAACGGAGGCGATCGAGTCTTGTGGGGAAAAGTGCGCAAACCTCTGCAGAGTGTATAAACTAATCATGGTTAGCCGTGTCCCCGGTTGTGGACAACTTGAGTATCTAGTACCTGGATTATCATGTGAATCTCATCATGTTACTTCAAATTAAGATTGTTGGGTTTAATGATGTTACTTAATTGGGATTGAGAATGCTATCAACCATTCTCAATGTTCAACAACCACCATGATAGTTAAATAAAATGTATTCCTTTGAAGTAAGGAAAAATTGGCTTTTCGCAAAAACCTTATAACCATAGAGCTTTTCCACCAGCCATATATGCATGTAGTGATAGCCATTGTTCATCATTTCTCTCTATGGTGTGAATTTGCCAGTACATTCAATGTACTGACCCTTTGTGGCTGCAACGTCTCATGTTGCAGGATTATCTTACGACGAGTAAGTGATACGTTATAGTTACGATTTCTACACTCAACTTTGCCGTTGGTGTTGATGGGAATCCACAACCTTGTTACTTCCGCTATTTTGGATTGAGGTAATAGTATTTACGTTACTTTTACATGTGATCTACCTCTATTATAAATCCTCGAGTACTGTGTTGTCAGCATACCGATCCAGGGATGACACTTAAGCACAGAGACTTGATCCATTCGGGTCTGGTCGCTACATAAATAAAGTGCAGCAAGGTGGCCCAATCCTTTTTGTAGTAAAGGAAAGCCGGAACAAACTCTTATAATAGGAAAAGCGCTCCCGAGGACACATGGGAATATCGTCAAGCTAGTTTTCATCACGTTCATATGATTCGTGTTCGATACTTTGATAATTTGATATGTGGGTGGACCGGTGCTTGGGTGCTGTTCTTACTTGAACAAGCATCCCACTTATGACTAACCTCTATTGCAAGCATCCGCAACTACAACAAAAGTATTGGTAAACCTAACCATAGCATGAAACATATGGATCCAAATCAGCCCCTTACGAAGCAACGCATAAACTAGGGTTTAAGCTTCTGTCACTCTAGCAACCCATCATCTACTTATTACTTCCCAATGCCTTCCTCTAGGCCCAAATAATGGTGAAGTGTTATGTAGTCGACGTTCACATAACACCACTAAGAGGCTAGACAACATACATCTTATCAAAATATCAAACGAATACCAAATTCACATGACTACTAATAGCAAGACTTCTCCCTTGTCCTCAGGAACAAACGTAATTACTCACAAAGCATATTCATGTTCATAATCAGAGGGGTAATATTATGCATATAGGATCTGAACATATGATCTTCCACCAAATAAACCAACTAGCATCAACTACAAGGAGTAATCAACACTACTAGCAACCTACTAGCACCAATCCCAGACTCTGAGACAAGAATTGGATACAAGAGATGAACTAGGGTTTGGAGATGAGATGGTGCTGGTGAAGATGTTGATGGAGATTGCCCTCTCCCGATGAGAGGAGCGTTGGTGATGACGATGGTGATGATTTCCCCCTCCCGGAGGGAAGTATCCCCGGCAGAACAGCTCTGCCGGAGCTCTAGATTGCTTCCGCCAAGGTTCCGCCTCGTGGCGGCGGAGTCTCATCCCAAAAAGTTCCTCTGATTTTTTTTCTCATAGAAAGACTTCATATAGGAGAAGATGGACGTTGGAGAGCCACCAGGGGGCCCACGAGGTAGGGGGCGCGCCCTAGGGGGTCGCCCCCCACCCTCGTGAGCAGGGTGTGGGTCCCCTGGCCTTCATCTTTGGTGAGGATTTTTCTTTATTTATTTTAAGATGTTCCGTGGAGTTTCAGGACTTTTGGAGTTGCGCAGAATAGGTCTGTAATATTTGCTCCTTTTCCAGCCCAGAATTCCAGCTGCCGGCATTCTCCCTCCTTATATAAACCTTGTAAAATAAGAGAGAATAGCCATAAGTATTGTGACATAAAGTGAAATAACAGCCCATAATGCAATAAATATCGATATAAAAGCATGATGCAAAATGGATGTATCAACTCCCCCAAGCTTAGACCTCGCTTGTCCTCAAGCAAAAAGCCGATAACAATAAATATGTCCTCATGTTTAGAGGTAGAGGCGTCGATAAAAATTAAAATACGGACATGAAGGCATCATGATTGTTTTCATAATAGCAACATATATAGATTTTGTCATATGATTACTTATGTTCAAGTGATGATCTATTCACAATGCAAAAGTATAAATCATAAACCTTATTGGGCTTCGACAAACTATAATCTCAGTCATTGAAGCACCGGTCCACATACTCAACTATCATTTAGTCCTCCATAATTGCTAACACTCACGCAATACTTGTGGTCACGGAGTTTTAATCAGACACAGAGAAAGATAGGGGCTTATAGTTTTGCCCCACAACCTTTTACCTCAAGGGTAATGTCAACAATAATGGTTCATGCTCCCCTACATCCAATTAGATATATATATATATATATCATGTTCTTTCCAACATGCTGAGCTTGCCAAAGGGCAAAATGAAAAAGAAAAGGTGAAGATCACCATGACTCTTGCATAAGGTAGAAGATAATAATAAAGGATAGGCCCTTCGCAGAGGGAAGCAGAGGTTTCCATGCGCTTTTATGGTTGGATACATAAAATCTCAATGCAAAAGAACGTCACTCTATATTGCCCCTTGTGATATGAACCTTTATTATGCAGTCTGTCGCTTTTATTACTTCCACATCACAAGATCGTATAAAGCTTATTTCTTCCACACCAATCAATCATACATATTTAGAGCAATTTTTATTGCTTTGCACCGATGACAACTTACTTGAAGGATCTTACTCAATCCATAGGTAGATATGGTGGACTCTCATGGCAAAACTGGTTTAAGGGTATTTGGAAGCACAAGTAGTATTTCTACTTGGTGTTGAGAATTTGTCTAGCATGAGGGGAAAGGCAATCTCAACAAGTTAGAGGATCCATGACAACATACTTTATCTCAGATATAAGAAAGACATAACTCATTACGTTGTCTTCCTTGTCCAACATCAACTCTTTAGCATGTCATATTTTAATGAGTGCTCCCAATCACAAAATATGTCAATGATAATATATCTATATGTGAAAACCTCTCTTTCCTTATTACTTCCTATTAATTGCAACAATGACCAAAGCTATGTCTACCATCTCCCAACAACTTTTAATCATCATACTCCTTCTATGTGAAGTCATTACTCTCAATAAGATCAATATGAACTTTTTGTTTCTTTTTATTCTTTTCTCTTTTCTTTTATTCACCCAAGATCATGGCAAAATAATCAAGCCCTTGACTCAACACTAATATTTATTATATATAGCTCACAGACTCGATTAGAAAGAGAGATCATAAAGCAAACTCAAAACTAGATCATGCCATAAACTTTATTCTACTAGATCAAGATACTTCTCTTAGGATTGAACTAAGAAAAAAAGGTAAAGATAGGAGTTGTGATTGTGATATGATATCGGGGCACCTCCCCCAAGCTTGGCAGTTGCCAAGGGGAGTGCCCATACCCATGTGATTATGTCTTCTTTGTCGGTGAAGAAGGTGGTGGCGATGTTGGCTTAGTTGATGGCTTAGGCTTCTCCCTTAATTTGCGCTTGAGGACGGCATTTTGATCCCTCAGATCATCAATCTCCCACTCCAGGGTTAATATATTTTTGCATAGGTCCTGCTTATTTTCCTGCAAGAGACGAAAAGGGATAAACTCGAACTTGGGTTTCTTCACCCTATTAGGGAGACTTGACTTTTTGAAGTCCACGTGCATGTTCCCAGGTTGAGGTAATGGTACTTCATCTTCATCTGAGCTCATCACCTCCTTCCCCTTGGGTTCATAGTCCTCTTCTTCCTCCGTGGTCCATCCATCGTGTTCCACATCTCCATAGACCTTTGGATTTGCTAAGTAATCATCCACATAGCTTTCTCCTTCCGAATCCGGGGAAGACATGTTGATTTAATCTGCAGCAGCAACAGCTCGAAAACAAAAATAGAGGAAATTTGCGTGACACGGTAGTCAAAACCATCGGGAGAATATATAATGAATTTTTACCGACCAAAATACGTATCGTGCAAGAAAATGGAGTCCGGAAGGCACACGAGGTGCTCACGAGGTAGGGGCGCGCCCACCACCCTCGTGAGGCCCTCGTGTCCTTCCCGGACTGCTACTTATTTTTCTATTTTTCTAAATATTCCAAAACGGAGAAATATTTCCTTAAAAATTGTTTTGGAGTCGGTTTGCTTACCGTACCACATACCTATTCCTTTTCGGAGTCTGAAACGTTCCGGAAAGTGTCCCTTATGTATTCCTCCGGGGTTACGGTTTCAATAATATTGGTTTCAACATTTATGGGATTACCTGAGATATAATGTTTAATTCTTTGACCGTTTACTACCTTCGGATTTGTGCCCTCGAAGCTGTTGATTTTTATGGCACCGGAACGATAGACCTCCTCGATAACATAGGGGCCTTCCCATTTAGAGAGAAGTTTTCCTGCAAAAAATCTTAAACGAGAGTTTTATAGCAATACATAATCACCTACATTAAACTCACGCTTTTGTATCCTTTTGTCATGCCATCTTTTAACTTTTTCTTTAAACAACTTGTCATTTTCATAAGCTTGGGTTCTCCATTCATCAAGTGAGCTAATATCAAATAACCTCTTCTCACCGGCAAGTTTCAAATCATAGTTGAGCTCTTTAATAGCCCAATACGCCTTATGTTCTAGTTCAAGAGGTAAGTGACATGCTTTTCCATAAACCATTTTATACTGAGACATACCCATAGGATTTTTGTATGCAGTTCTATAAGCCCATAATGCATCATCAAGTTTCTTGGACCAATTCTTTCTAGACCTATTAACAGTCTTTTGCAAAATTAATTTGAGCTCTCTATTGCTCAACTCTACTTGACCACTAGACTGTGGGTGATAAGGAGATGCAATTATATGATTAACATCATATTTGGCAAGCATTTTACGGAAAGCACCATGAATAAAGTGTGAACCACCATCAGTCATTAAGTATCTAGGGACTCCAAACCTCGGGAAAATAACTTCCTTAAGCATTTTAATAGAAGTGTTATGATCAGCACTACTAGTTGGAATAGCTTCTACCCACTTACTAACGTAATCAACAGCAACTAAAATATGTGTGTATCCATTAGAGGCAGGAAAAGGTCCCATATAATCAAAGCCCCAAATGTCAAACGGTTCAATAACAAGTGAATAATTCATAGGCATTTCTTGACGTCTACTAATATTACCAATTCTTTGACATTCATCACAACACAAGACAAACTTACGGGCATCCTTAAAGAGAGTAAGCCAATAAAAACCAGATTGCAATACCTTATGTGCAGTTCTATCTCCAACGTGGTGTCCTCCATAAGCCTCGGAATGACACTTGCGTAGGATCTGTTCCTTTTCATGCTCAGGTACACAACGTCTAATAACACCATCTACTCCTTCTTTATAAAGATGTGGGTCATCGCAAAAGTAATGTCTTAAATCATAGAAAAACTTTTTCTTTTACTGGTATGTGAAGCTAGGTGGTATAAACTTAGCAACAATATAATCAGCATACCATGGAGTACTACGAGAAGTACTTATAACATTTAATTGTTCATCAGGAAAGCTAACATTAATAGGTAGTGGGTCATCAAGAACATTCTCTAACCTAGACAAGTTGTCTGCAACGGGGTTCTCAGCTTCCTTTCTATCAACAATATGCAAATCAAATTCTTGTAGCAAGAGAACCCATCTAATAAGTCTAGGTTTAGCATCTTTCTTTTCCATAAGGTATTTAATAGCAGCATGATCAGTTTGAATAGTTACTTTAGAATCAACAATATAAGGTCTGCAATTATCATAAGCAAATACAACTGCTAAAAGCTCTTTTTCAGTAGTAGCATAATTTCTCTGAGCATTGTCTAGAGTCTTACTAGCATAATGAATAACATTTAATTTCTTATCAACTCTTTGCCCTAGAACAGCACCTACAGCATAATGACTAGCATCACACATAATTTCAAAGGGTAAATTCCAATCAGGTAGCTGAACAACGGGTGCAGAGACTAATGCTTTCTTAAGTATTTCAAATGCTTCTACACAATCATCATCAAAGACAAATGGTATATCTTTTTGCAATAAATTAGTCAGAGGCCGGGAAATTTTTGAGAAGTCCTTAATGAACCTCCTGTAAAATCTGGCGTGACCAAGGAAACTTATTATACCTTTGACGTCCTTGGGACATGGCATCTTTTCAATAGCATCGACCTTGGCTTTATCAACTTCTATACCTCTTTCAGAAACTTTATGCCCAAGACAATACCTTCATTAACCATAAAGTGGCACTTTTCCCAATTCAAGACAAGATTAGTTTCTTCACATCTCTGCAAAACTCGATGAAAATTGCTCAAGCAATCATCAAAAGAGGAACCATAGACGGAAAAGTCATCCATGAAAACCTCACAAATCTTTTCACAAAAGTCGGAGAATATAGCCATCATGCATCTTTGAAAGGTAGCAGGTGCATTACATAAACCAAAAGGCATACGTCTATAAGCAAAAGTACCAAAAGGGCATGTAAAAGTAGTCTTTGATTGATCTCTAGCCGACACAGGTATTTGAGAGAAACCAGAATAACCATCTAGAAAGCAATAGTGTGTATGTTTGCATAATCTTTCTAGCATTTGATCAATAAAAGGTAAGGGGTAATGATCTTTCTTAGTAGCTTTATTTAATTTGCGGAAATCAATTACCATCCTATAACCTGTGATAATTCTTTGTGGAATCAATTCATCTTTATCATTAGGAACAACAGTAATACCTCCCTTCTTAGGGACACAATGGACAGGACTTACCCACTCACTATCAGCAACGGGATAGATTATACCTGCCTCCAGAAGCTTCAGTATTTCTTCTCTTACCACTTCTTTCATTTTAGGATTCAGATGTCGTTGAGGATCACGAACTGGTTTGGCATCTGCTTCTAAATTTATTTTATGTTGACATAGAGTGGGACTAATGCCCTTAAGATCATCAAGAGTATATCCAATAGCAGCCCGGTGCTTCTTCAGAGTTTTCAATAATCTTTCTTCTTCATGCTCTGAAAGGTTAGCACTAATAATAACAGGATATATCTTCTTTTCATCAAGATAAGCATATCTAAGATTATCAGGCAATGGTTTAAGCTCAAACACGGGATCACCCTTGGGTGGAGGAGGATCCCCTAAAATTTCAACAGGCAAATTATGTTGCAGAATAGGTTCCTGTTTAAAGAATACTTCATCTATTTCCCTTCTTTCATTCATGAACATATCATTTTCATGGTCTAGCAAATAGTGTTCTAAAGGATCACTAGGAGGTACGGCAATAGAAGCAAGACCAATAATTTCATCCTTACTATGTAATTCTTCCTCACGATGTTGTTTACTAAATTTAGAGAAATTAAACTCATGAACCATATCATCCAAGCCAATAGTAACAACATTCTTTTTGCAATCTATCCTAGCATTAACAGTGTTCAAGAAGGGTCTACCAAATATAATGGGACAAAAGCTATCTTGCGGAGAAGTAAGAACAAGAAAATCAGCAGGATATTTAGATTTCCCACACAAGACATCTTGCGGAGAAGTATCTTGCGGAGAAGCTATCTTGCGGAGAAGTATCCCTATTGGCAAGTTTAATTGTGACATCAATATCTTCTAATTCAGCGGGTGAAATTTCATGCTTGATTTCTTTATACAAGTCATAAGGTATAACACTAGCACTAGCACCCATATCACATAAGACATGATAACAATGATCTCCTATTTTAACAGAAATAATAGGCACGCCTACCACAGGTCTATGTTTATCTTTATTACAAGGCTTAGCAATTCTAGCAGTTTCACCTTCGAACTGAATAACATGCCCATCAATATTATCAAACAAGAGATCTTTAACAATAGCAATATTAGGTTCTACTTTAACTTGCTCAGGAGGTGTATACGTTCTAATATCGCTTTTACGAACAACAGTTGAAGCTTTAGCATGATCCTTTATTCTAACAGGGAAAGGTGGTTTCTCAATATAAGAAGTAGGAACAATAGGATCATTATAAGTGACAGTCTTTTCTTCAACTTTAATAGGTGCAGCTACTTTTACTTCTATGGGAGGATGATATTTAAGCCACTTCTCCTTAGGGAGATCAACATAAGTAGCAAAAGATTCACAGAAAGAAGCTACTAGCTCAGAGTCAAGTCCGTATTTAGTGCTAAACTTACGGAAACTATCGATGTCCATAAAAGATTTAACACAATCAAACTTAGGTGTCATACCTGACTCCTTACCTTCGTCGAGGTCCCAATCTTCAGAGTTGCGTTTAATTCTATCCCACAAATTCCATTTTTGATGAAATTCCAACTTCAATCTTTTATAGTCCCATGATCTCATATCATCACATAGCCTATACCATATCAATGTGTCTCCCTTCAAAGATAAAGGGAAGACCTTCTTCTTAGCAACATCATCGGGTATACCTGCAAGCTTAAATAATCCACAAACTTCATCCACATATATTAAGTGCTCATCAGGATGCTTTGTTCCATCTCCTGTAAAAGGGTTAGCTAGCAGTTTTTCCATCATACCCGAAGGAAATTCAAAAGGAGTTTCATTTTCAATAAGTTCAGTAGGTTGAGGAGAAACTCTTTGGTCTACTGGATGGGATGAAGATACCCCGAACAAGCCCCTCAGAGAATTACTTTCCATAGTAAAAAGTGACAGTAAATTTCAGCACACTATATAAATTTTTCCTTACCAAATTCCACCTAGCAAAGGCGCTACACTCCCCGGCAACGGCGCCAGAAAAGAGTCTTGATGACCCACAAGTATAGGGGATCTATCGTAGTCCTTTCGATAAGTAAGAGTGTCGAACCCAACGAGGAGCAGAAGGAAATGATAAGCGGTTTTCAGCAAGGTATTCTCTGCAAGTACTAAAATAAGTGGTAACAGATAGTTTTGTGATAGGATAAATTGTAACGAGCAACAAGTAACAAAAGTAAATAAAGTGCAGAAAGGTGGCCAATCCTTTTTGTAGCAAAGGACAGGCCGGAACAAACTCTTATAATAGGAAAAGCGCTCCCGAGGACACATGGGAATATCGTCAAGCTAGTTTTCATCACGTTCATATGATTCGTGTTCGATACTTTGATAATTTGATATGTGGGTGGACCGGTGCTTGGGTGTTGTTCTTACTTGAACAAGCATCCCACTTATGATTAACCTCTATTGCAAGCATCCGCAACTACAACAAAAGTATTAAGGTAAACCTAACCATAGCATGAAACATATGGATCCAAATCAGCCGTTTACGAAGCAACGCATAAACTAGGGTTTAATCTTCTGTCACTCTAGCAACCCATCATCTACTTATTACTTCCCAATGCCTTCCTCTAGGCCCAAATAATGGTGAAGTGTTATGTAGTCGACGTTCACATAACACCACTAGAGGCTAGACAACATACATCTTATCAAAATATCAAACGAATACCAAATTCACATGACTACTAATAGCAAGACTTCTCCCTTGTCCTCAGGAACAAACGTAATTACTCACAAAGCATATTCATGTTCATAATCAGAGGGGTAATATTATGCATATAGGATCTGAACATATGATCTTCCACCAAATAAACCAACTAGCATCAACTACAAGGAGTAATCAACACTACTAGCAACCTACTAGCACCAATCCCAGACTCTGAGACAAGAATTGGATACAAGAGATGAACTAGGGTTTGGAGATGAGATGGTGCTGGTGAAGATGTTGATGGAGATTGCCCTCTCCTGATGAGAGGAGCGTTGGTGATGACGATGGTGATGATTTCCCCCTCCCGGAGGGAAGTATCCCCAGTAGAATAGCTCTGCCGGAGCTCTAGATTGCTTCCGCCAAGGTTCCGCCTCGTGGCGGCGGAGTCTCGTCCCGAAAAGTTCCTCTGATTTTTTTTCTCATCGAAAGACTTCATATAGGAGAAAATGGACGTCGGAGAGCCACCAGGGGGCCCACGAGGTAGGGGGCACGCCCTTGGGGGGCGCGCCCCCCACCCTCGTGAACAGGGTGTGGGCCCCCTGGCCTTCATCTTTGGCGAGGATTTTTCTTTATTTATTTTAAGATGTTCCTTGGAGTTTCAGGACTTTTGGAGTTGCGCGGAATAGGTCTCTAATATTTGCTCCTTTTCCAGCCCAGAATTCCAGCTGCCGGCATTCTCCCTCCTTGTATAAACCTTGTAAAATAAGAGAGAATAGCCATAAGTATTGTCACATAAAGTGAAATAATAGCCCATAATGCAATAAATATTGATATAAAAGCATGATGCAAAATGGGCGTATCACCCCTCCCCCGTATATAAAGGAGTGGAGGAGGGGGAGGACCGACCCTCTACTATGGCGCGCCCTGGGGAGTCCTACTCCCACCGGGAGTAGGATTCCCCCCTTCCATGTAGTAGGAGTAGGAGAGAAGGAAAGGGAAAAGAGAAGAGAAGGAAGGAGGGGGCGCCGCCCCTCCCCCTAGTCCAATTCAGACTAGGCCTTGGGGGGCGCGCAGCCTCCCCTCTCTCTTTCCCCTAAAGCCCAAGAAGGCCCATATACTCTCCGGCAAATTCCCGTAACTCTCCGGTACTCCGATAAATACACGAACTACTCAGAACCTTTCTGATGTCCGAATATAGCCTTCCAATATATCGATCTTTACGTCTCGAACATTTTGAGACTCCTCGTCATGTCCCTGATCTCATCCGGGACTCTGAACAACCTTTGGTACATCAAAATACATAAACTAATAATACTGATCGTCACCGAATGTTAAGCGTGCGGACTGTAGGATTGAAAGTATGTCTAGAGGGGGGGTGATTAGACTACTTGACCAAATAAAAACTTAACCTTTTCCCAATTTTAGTTCTTGGCAGATTTTAGCTATTATAGGACAAGTCAAGCAATCATCACACAATTCAAGCAAGCATGCAAAGAGTATATTGGCAGCGGAAAGTAAAGCATGCAACTTGCAAGAATGTAAAGGGGAGGGTTTGGAGAATTCAAACGCAATTGGAGACACGGATGTTTTTCCCGTGGTTCGGATAGGTGGTGCTATCCTACATCCACGTTGATGGAGACTTCAACCCACGAAGGGTAACGGTTGCGCGAGTCCACGGAGGGCTCCACCCACAAAGGGTAACGGTTGCGCGAGTCCACGGAGGGCTCCACCCACGAAGGGTCCACGAAGAAGCAACCACCCACAAAGGGTCCACAAAGAAGCAACCTTGTCTATCCCACCATGGCCATCGCCCATGAAGGACTTGCCTCACGAGGGTAGATCTTCACGAAGTAGGCGATCTCCTTGCCCTTACAAACTCCTTGGTTCAACTCCAAAATCTTGTCGGAGGCTCCCAAGTGACACCTAGCCAATCTAGGAGACACCACTCTCCAAGAAGTAACAAATGGTGTGTAGGTAATGAACTCCTTGCTCTTGTGCTTCAAATGGTAGTCTCCCCAACACTCAACTCTCTCTCATAGGATTTGGATTTTGTGGAAAGAACATTTGAGTGGAAAGCAACTTGGGGAAGGCTAGAGATCAAGATTCATATGGTAGGAATGGAATATCTTGGTCTCAACACATGAGTAGGTGGTTCTCTCTCAGAACATATGAGTTGAAATTGTGTATGTGTTCTGATGGCTCTCTCCACGAATGAAGAGGAGGTGGAGGGGTATATATAGCCTCCACACAAAATCCAACCGTTACACACAGTTTTCCAATCTCGGTGGGACCGAATCAACAAACTTGGTCGGACCGAAAATGTAAACCTAGTGACCGTTAGAGATTTTCGGTGGGACTGACATGCAACTCGGTGGGACCGATATGGTTAGGGTTTGGGCATAACATAATCTCGGTGAGACCGATTACACAAACTCGGTGAGACCGAATTTGGTAATTAGCTAACCAGAGAGTTGGTCAGGCAAACTCGGTGGGACCGATTTGCTCTTTCGGTGAGACCGAAAAGTTACAAAAAGGAAACACTGAATTTACATTGCAATCTCGGTGGGACCGATTCGCTCTTTCGGTGAGACCGAAAAGTTACGAAAGGGAAACAGAGAGTTTGCAATCCCATCTCGGTGAGACCGAGATCCCTATCGGTAGAACCGAATTGCTAGGGTTTGGCAGTGGCTTATGACAAGTGAAACTCGGTGGCGCCGGATAGAAAGAATCGGTAGGACCGAGTTTAGCTTAGGGTTTAGGTCATATGTGGATATGGGAAAGTAGTTGAGGGTTTTGGAACACCTCATCCCTCCTTGATAGTATTGGCTTTTCCTAAAGACTCAATGTGATCTTGGATCACTAAAATATAAAATGAAGAGTCTTGAGCTTTTGAGCTTGAGCCAATCCTTTGTCCTTAGCATTTTGAGGGTTCCACTTTCACATCCATGCCATGCCAATCATTGAGCTTTCCTGAAATAATCATCTTGGAATAGCATTAGCTCAATGAGCTATATGTTGTTATGAATTACCAAAACCACCTAGGGATAGTTGCACTTTCACGGACCCTATGGGTTCGAGAACTATGTAGACATGACTGAGACACATCTCCGGTCAATAACCAATAGCGGAAACTGGATGTTCATATTGGATCCTACATATTCTACAAAGATCTTTATCAGTCACACCACATAACAACATACGTTGTTCCCTTTGTCATCGGTATGTTACTTGCCCAAGATTCGATCGTCGGTATCTCAATACCTAGTTCAATCTCGTTACCGGCAAGTCTCTTTACTCATTCCATAATGCACTATCCCGCAACTAACTCATTAGTTGCATTGATTGCAAGGCTTATAGTGATGTACATTACCGAGAGGGCCCAGAGATACCTCTCCGACAATCGGAGTGACAAATCCTAATCTGGATTTATGCCAACTCAACAAGTACCATCGGAGACACCTGTAGAGCACCTTTATAATCACCCAGTTACGTTGTGACATTTGGTAGCACACAAAGTGTTCCTCCGGTAATCGGGAGTTGCATAATCTCATAGTCATAGGAACATGTATAAGTCATGTAGAAAGCAATAGCAGTAAACTAAAACGATCAAGTGCTAAGCTAACGGAATGGGTCAAGTCAATCACATCATTCTCCTAACGATGTGATCCTGTTTATCGAATGACAACTCATGTCTATGGTTAGGAAACATAACCATCTTTGATTAACGAGCTAGTCAAGTAGAGGCATACTAGTGACACTCTGTTTGTCTATGTATTCACACATGTATTATGTTTCTGGTTAATACAATTCTAGCATGAATAATAAACATTTATCATGAAATAAGGAAATAAATAATAACTTTATTATTGCCTCTAGGTCATATTTCCTTCACCAACTACGTTGCGGCGTCGGCGCGCGAGGTGTCAATGGTGGCCTCGGTGGCGAGGTGCTCCTCCAAGATCTGGGGGTCGGCACGAATGGCAGCCATCGCGACCTCATCCGTGCGTGCGGCCGCGATTTGCTTCTCTTCTACCAAATGCTCCATGAGATCCTGGCTATACTGCGTGCACCATGGCTTAGGCCGGCGCTTATTTGGTGGAGGCGTCGGTGATTTGGGTGGAAGGTGTCGCGCTCGCACCGGTGGCCGGGGCATGTGGGATGTGGAAGGAGGAGGAGGATGGGGGTCAGGTGTGGATTACCTACCTGGATAGGCGAGGCGAGCAGCCTGAAGGAGGGTCGCCGGTGAGGAGGCGGTGCTGCAAGGAAGGAGTGAAGGATTCAACTTGGAAAGTAAGGCGGAAATAGGGGAAATGTGGCTTTTGGTAAGGGGAGGGAGCGGGGAGGTAGATATTTTCGCGGAAGCCGAAAATTTGGAATCGCTTTAGCAAAAAAACTGGCGCGCAAAGTGTCATCAGACACGGTCCCTTATTCAGAGTGGGCTGTGAACTGTAACCATCGCACCTTCTCGCGTAAGCCGTATGCGTACTATACTTCGACGTTGCTCCAAGATATTTTGTGTTGCATCTCACACGGTTGGTTATAATAAATTGTGTGGGATCTACTTAATTTTTCGTCTCGATTTCAATTACATAATGCGGTCACTGTGGCCATGGACGGTGTTTGAATTGCTAGACCTTTTATCTGTAGTGAACATGCGACTATATGTGTGTCATAAAAGAATTAGAATTATTCAAGGTTTGTTTGGACATTTTTATGCATTAACCGAGTTTTCAATGCATTTATGTTCATAATTCAAATTTGAACTACATGCACATGCTCCAATGCATATAAATTGGTCAAAAAATCAAATATTTGTCCTTGGGTGCATGCTTAGGTCCCATGCAAGAAATGGGAATGAATGTCAAACACCCTGCCACCGTCACTCGGCCGCAAACATTGAGATACCTTGTTTATAAATTCTAGTAAATCCAAAACTTGTCTGAAATTCATGAAACTTGGCATGCTATCATGGAGCGGCGTCAACATGCTGTGATAAATTTTTTGTCCCATTTGGGGCTGGTTTGGATATATGCTTCTCACAAACCAGAGCTTCTCACAACAAGCATGATGGTTTCGGTAGGAAATGCCCCACCTTTGAGGACGAAACGATATCCATTGCCTCTTATTGCTTTCAAATTTGTTCTCATGTCAACATAGAACAACAGGAGTGTTGTGTTTTTTTGTGATTTTTTAGGGCTCGTTTGGACATTTTTTATGCATTAAGTGAGTTCTCAATGTATTTATGTGCATAATTCAAATTTGAACTACATGCACATGCTCTAATGTATATAAATTGGTTGAAATATCAAATTTGTGTCCTTGGGTGCATGCTTAGGTCCCATGCAAGAAATGGGAATGAATGTCAAACACCAGGGCACGGTCACTTGGGCGCAAATATTGAGATACCTAGTTTTTAAATTCTAATAAATCCAAACCCGTCCAAAATTCATGAAACTTGGCATGCTATCATGGAGCGGCATCAACATGTCGTAGTAAATTTTTTGTCCCATTTGGGGCAGGTTTGGGGATATGCTTCTCACAAACCAGAGCTTCTCACAACAAGCGTGATGGTTTCGGTAGGGAACGTCCCACCTTTGGGGACGAAATGATATCCATTGCCTCTTATTGCTTTCAAATTTTTTCTCGTGTCAACATAGAACAAAAGGAGTGTTGTGTCAATTTTTGGGATTTTTCGGGGTTCGTTTGGACATTTTTATGCATTGATTGAGTTTTCAATGCATTTATGTGCATAATTCAAATTTGAACTACATGCACATGATCTAATGCATATAAATTGGTTGAAAATTCAAATATGTGTCCTTGGGTGCATGCTTAGGTCCCATGCAAGAAATTGGAATGAATTTCAAACACCAGCGCAAAGTTGATTGTCGGCAAAACGTTGAGATACTTTGTATTTAAATTCTAGTAAATCCAAAACTCGTCTGAAATTCATGAAACTTGGCATGCTTTCATGGAATGGCATCAACATGCCGTGGTAAATTTTTAGTCCCATTTGGGGCAGGTTTGGGTATATGCTACTCACAAACCAAAGCTTTTCACAACAAGCATGATGGTTTCGGTAGGGAACGCCCCACCTTTGGGGACGCAACGATATCCATTGCCTCTTATTCCTTTCAAAAAAATTCTCGTGTCAACATAGAACAATAGGAGTGTTGTGTAATTTTTTGTTATTTTTCGGGGTTCGTTTGGACATTTTTATGCATTTATGTGCATAATTCAAATTTGAACTACATGCACATGCTCCAGTGCATATAAATTGGTCAAAAAAAATCAAATCTTTGTCCTTGGGTGCATGCTTAGGTCCCATGCAAGAAATGCGAATGAATGTCAAACACCCTGCCACCGTAACTCGGTCGGCAAAACATTGAGATACTTTGTTTTTAAATTCTAGTAAATTCAAAACTCGTCTGAAATTCATGAAACTTGGCATGATATAATGGAATGGCACCCGACATGTTGTGGTATTTTTCGTGTCCATTTTGAGAGAAGGTGCACTCGAATAACAGCCAACAAAGGCATTTTGAAAAAATAGCTACCACTTTAATATCTCAAACGTTTGTATAATTAAAACCATGTGCGTTATGTTAACCATTCACGTGACGCCACGTGACTTTGTTTTAATGGCTATAGGATTTAATGGCTCTTGATCGCAAATGTTTTAGATAGAACGCCCGTAAGCAAAGTGAGAGCAGGATTTGTGCATCTCTTGAACACAAATGGTTCTTTTGGATGACCCGTGTGAACCACTTACAAACAATTTGGTGCAATTTGCATCTGTCATATTGGGTATGTTACCATTTGTCAAACTAGAAAGATTGACATTTGTGGATCTAGTAACATTGCCATGTACCAACCTTGTAACACTGCGATTTGTCAAAATATGAAGCTAAAAATCACTAGCGGTATCTAATTTTTGCAACTAAAATTCAGTAATTAAGCATAGATGGAGGCGAGGAGGCATGTTCAGCCGGGCTTGCAGCAGGCGGCACAGTACTATTCAATTTGATAGCGGGCGGCGCAGTTCCCGATACAGCTTTAATGCAGACAAGGGAGAGGGTAGCGGTTCCCGAAATGTTGAACGGCCAATAATGCATCCTCCTTCAATTAGCATCGTGTGAATGCATGAGGAAAGTAATGGGAGGAGGACTGGGAAAAGAGGCAGCATGATGTGAATTCAACACAGTTTGCACTCATATAAAGGCGCCCCTCCATTCCAATGCATCTACCACATTGTACGCACCTAAGCATTTGCCTAAGCACGTACACTAATAAGCGCAAAAGTGCTCACTCTTGACCCATGTCGGTGATGCGCGCGAGCGGCCAGCGGCTGTGCCAGGTTGTCCATGACGCCGGCATGCGGCATGGCACCTTGGATCGTCTCCACATGGTGTTGGCGACCGACTGGTGGATCGCCACCGTCGACACCAGCTACGACTCTCAGTACGACCAGATGATCGTTCGCACCACCAACATGTTCACCTTCGTCAATAAGCTCGCAGACGACATCGCTGTACTCCTCCAGCACGCGTGCCCGGGCTCCTCATTGCCTGCCACCCTAATCGGCCTCCATGGTCAGAACCTCTTTCAAGCACTGGTGGCCCTGTGACTGCCCGCCGACTCCACGAAGAATGTCCACCTGGATGTGACGCCCCCGATTTGACCGTACACTAATCATGCACGCAAATGTGTAGAACCAAGATCAGGGACTCACGGGAAGATATAACAACACAACTCTAAACACAAATTAAAATAATACAAGCTTATAATACAAGCCAGGGGCCTCGAGGGCTCGAATACATAAGCTTGAATACACAAGAGTCCGCAAAAACAATAATATCTGAGTACATACATAAGTTAAATAAGTTTGCCTTAAGAAGGCTAGCAGAAAAGTAGCAACGATCGAAAAGGCAAGGCCTCATGCCTGGGACCTCCTAACTACTCCTCGAAGCCGAACTCCATGTAGAATCATCCTCGGGATCCTCTGGCTCCTGGACTCCCTCATATGATCGCAATAACCGGGAAAGGGGAAAAAGAAGTAACATAGCAACCGTGGGTACTCATCCAAAGTACTCGCAGGCAAGGATCTATAGTACATATGCATTGGTATGAATGAAATGGGTAGTATATGTGGACTGAACTGCAGAATGCCGGAATAAGAGGGGGATAGCTAGTCCTATCGAAGACTACGCTTCTGGCAGCCTCCATCTTGAAGCAGTAGATGAGAGTAGATGGTAAGTTAACCAAGTATCATCGCATAGCATAATCCTACCCGGCGATCCTCTCCTCGTCGCCCTGTTAGAGAGCGATCACCGGGTTGTATCTGGCACTTGGAAGGGTGTGTTTTATTAAGTATCCGGTTCTAGTTGTCATAAGGTCAAGGTACAACTCCGGGTCGTCCTTTTACCGAGGGACACAGCTATTCGAATAGATGAACTTCCCTGCAGGGGTGCGCCACATTTCCCAACACGCTCGATCCCCTTTGTCCGGACACACTTTTCTGGGTCATGCCCGGCCTCACAAGATCAACACGTCATAGCCCTACCTAGGCACAACAGAGAGGTCAGCACACCGTTCTAAATCCTATGGCGCAAGGGTCTGGGCCCATCGCCCATTGCACACCTGCACGTTGCGTAGGCGGCCGGTGAGCAGACCTAGCCTCCCTTATACAAGAGCAGGCGTTCCAGTCCAACCCGGCGCGCGCAGCTCAGTCGCTGACGTCAAGAAGGCTTCGGCTGATACCACAACGTCGAGTGCCCATAACTGTTCCCGCGTAGTTGGTTAGTGCGTATAGGCCAGCGGCCAGACTCAGATCAAATACCCAGATCTCGTTAAGTTTGTTATTTTGAAATAACAGCGGACGCCGACCAAGGCCAGGCCCACCTCTCTCCTAGGCGGTCTCAACCTACCCTGTCGCTCCGTCACAAAGTTCCACTCAGCGGGCCGTCGGGACAAATGTCCTTTCGGACCCAATCCATGAATCACTCGCAGGTACTCTACGAGCCGACCCGACTTTAGTCACCACAAGTATCATATAATATGTATATAAGTATATACCCGTGATCACCTCTCGAGTGATCACGGCCCAATAGTATAGAATGGCAGACGGACAAGAATGTAGGGCCACTGATGGTAAACTAGCATCCTATACTAAGCATTTAGGATTGCAGGTAAGGTATCAATAACTGTAGCAACAATGACAGGCTATGCATCAGAATAGGATAAACGGAAAGTAGTAACATGCTACACTACTCTAATGCAAGCAGTAGAGAGAAGAATAGGTGATATCTGGTAATCAAGGGGGGGCTTGCCTGGTTGCTCTGGCAAGAAGGACGTGTCGTCAACACCGTAGTCGAACTGGGGTTAGCCGGCAGTCTCGGGGTCTACCGGAAAGAAGTAACGGAGAGGGAACACTATAAATAATAGAGCAATCAAGGTATCACAAAGTGAGACACGTCAATACGTTGTGCTAGGGGTGACCTAACATAGGGATAAGTGATACCGGCAATGGGGAAAACATCTAGGAAAGTATTCCCGACGTTTCGCGTTTTTGGACCGACGGACTGGAGGGGGAAAGTTGCGTGTTTGCTATGCTAGGGATGTGTGGCGGACGAACGGGCTGCATATCCAGATTCGTCTTGGCGTTCTGAGCAACTTTCATATACAAAGTATTTTCATCCGAGCTACGGATTATTTTATATTAATTTTCAAAGATTTAAACAATTTCTGGAATTTTTGGATTTATAATAATTCGAATTAAAAACAGAATATACTTTTGTCACCTAGTGCTATTCTAGCCTATGTGTATGACAGTGGGGGCCAGGGGTGTGCTGAGTCAGCGGGTCAAAGGTCAAAGTTGACCAGTCAAAGGGCAGGTGGGGTCCAGGTGTCATTGACTAAGCTAGTCTTAATTTAACTTAACATTTTATTTTAACAGGGCGGGGCCCATGTGTCAGTGTTAGTGGGTTAACTAATCCTAGTTGCTAGTCCTAACTAAAAAACGAGGGGGATGCCCATAGGGCAGTGGCAGAAGCTGCCGGAGCAGCAACAACCACCGTCGGCAACAGCACAGGCCGCGGGCGCACGGCGGTCGGAGCAGCGAGCGGCGGCCGGAGCCAGCGAGACTGGGCAGCGGCTGCGGCACGCATGCGGGTGGTGGTGGCCGGAGGCGGTCAGGGCGGCGGCGGCGCTAGGCAGGCGAGCGGCCGTGGGTTGTGGGGAGGCGGGGCGTGGGCGCGCCGGCCAAACCAGGGACGCAACAAGCAGCGGAGGGCGGCTCCGGAGCAGCCCTGCACGGCTCGGCGAGCATGGCCGGCCGGAGCAGGCGCGGCGGGGCGGAGGGGAGCCAGGCGGACGACCTGGGGAGGCGCCGCGACAAAGGCCCGGGGAGAGCAGAGCGCGAGCGAGGCCAGTCGCGGCGAGCGTGAGCGCGTGCGGGGCGGCATCGAGCGGAAGCAGCTTCAACAAGCAGTAGCATCAGCGCATCGTAGGGGCGATAAGGAGCAGGGCGTGACCTCGGCGTCTACGGTAGCGACGTTCGGCGTCTACGGCAAACGGAGGAAGGGGAGAAGCGGGGAATCCAGTGAGGGGCTCACCTGGGAGCGCCGGAGAGGCTCGGTGAGGCTGGAGAGGGTCAGGGCGGTGCGAATCGTGGCAGTGGCCGTGGTGGCCACGAGACGAGGAAGACCGGCGATGGCGCCGTGACGCGGTGGCTGCGTGATGGGAGGAGTGTGCGCGGACGATGGAGCCGAGGACGGAGCGGCCCCATGGTGTAGCTCTAGTCAGGGGCACCTCCGGCCACGAAGGCGACGAGGGCACCCCAACGATGGCTCACGCACGAGCGGAGTTGAAAGGGAGAGAGGTAAGCGAGGGGATGGGACGAATGGGCGGCTAGGGTTTCAGAGGGAGGAGCGAGGGTGGTTTTATCACATCCATGGAACCGCGGGATCAACGACATGTGTGCATCGGCGAGGCGAACGTGCGTGCTGCCTCCATGGCGATGGGGATGAACAGGAGGTTAGGGGAGATGGTGTAGTGGGCTGGACCAGCACCTATAGTGAACGGGCCGCAAGTGCATAGTGCTCTCTACCTTTTTCTTTGATTGCCATTTTGTTTCTTAATTCCTTTTCTGTTTTAAGTTACTTGGCAAAGCAAATGAATTTAGTTGCTTATGTTACCTTGCACAAAAATACCAGGTCATATTTTGCACTAGCACACAAAGTTTCAAATCATTCTGAAAGGCTGAAATATTTGTTTAAATTAAAAGGGGCCAAATTGTTTGCTGCCGATCCACAATTAAATAGGATAAGGGCATTCTAATAATTCAAGTAATGTTGGTTTTATTTTTATAATTGCTTTGGGATTATTTTCAATATTATGAACTATTTTGTTTAATTATCTGAAGAAGTAATTGACTTTATTATAAAACTTGAATTTAAACTTGATTTTTGAACAGGTGGTATTGTGGCTTAGTGAAGCACGATGACATGGCATAATTAGCAGTGGTTCACTTTAGCTAATTATTGGGGGTGTTAAAAATCTCCTCCACTATAAGAAATCTCGTCCCGAGATTTACGAGGTGGAGTAAGGGGGAAGTTTTGGTTATGAAAGTCTAATGGATCTTCTCGATCTTGGTTGCTCTTCTCGAAGAGGTTGATCCTTCTCGTTGATGTCTTCACGTCTCTAATTCAGGTTATCCTGATGAAGCTGTCATCCTTTCTTCAGAATATCCATCGTACTTACGAATAGGGTAGAAGGGGGAAACTATAAGCACAGATGTCTGGAAGGATTGGCATCCGGTAGTTATCTTAGGTAAGGAGAATTTAGAAGCACCGGAAAAACATATCGAGGGTGACATAAGGTGGTTCAACAAGTTTCAACCAGGTGGGCATCCAGCTGAAGCCTAAAACATGTGATGAAGGGGTACAAAGCAATGAAGAATAATGTAGCATCTGATACCAGAATAGATCATCTCAAGGAAGATGGCTCGTGAATTACTTACGAAGCCAAGAGCAAGGAATAACTTTGGAAACATGGATGTATAGGAGAGTCAGGTTTCGATCCTGTGGAATTCTGGGTTATGGGCCCACCATGTGGGTTAAAAGTAGGATGAGTGGTGACATCGTCATGATAGCAAGGCATGTCAGAGGGTAGCATGTCGATTATGTCGGCAACAATGTCGGTACCAAGGGCGAGGGACGAAGAGAACCATTTTCCTGCTCGTTGAATGAGGCGGACCAATAGGCAAAGTTCTCGTCCATCGGTGGCTACCGGAATGTCATCAACAATAGTAACAGGGTCTTGCTGACAGAATTGTACACCGAGGTGTTTACATAAGCAAGAGAATATTACTGCTTAGATAATATAGATCACAAGAAACGTTAAACCAACCAATGGAAAGGAAAATATGATTATCATATTAAACAGAACAATGAAAAGGAAAATGTGTTTAAACACATATCTCAAGGGTATATCCTTCCCAAGGAGAAGTAGAGCATGATATCCATGACAGGATATAATGTAGAGAACTCTTTAGGCAGGGGAGAGAAATTTCATGACATTACCCATACAACGGTGTTTGGATAATTGAGCAGGAAACATTTAGCATTGGGCTTCAAATGTTCTTGTTGAAAATCGGAATACCATAGACATGCTTTGAGAGAGCATTGACATGGTCAACAAGTGAAGATCAGACTTTGGAAACACAAAGGACCCATCAAGAATAACTTGTAGAATAAGTCTTACAATTTCCTCATGGAAGAATGGATAACCTTGCTGAAAAGGAATCTATAACAACAGGGCCTCGGGCCAGGTGTGCTAGGCACGACATCACCTTACCGGGTCACATAAAGACCAATGTGATAACTCTTGGAAATATGTACCAACCATCATATCTGGCCGAGATTCAAATCTAATTGGTGTCAAGATATCTCAAACTTGGGATGCCTGAGAAGAAAGGTGCAACAGAAATTGTCGAGATGACATTGTAAGACTCTCGGGAATTGAACTATGGAAGCGAGTTCCGTAACAAGAGTTCATCATTAAATCAAGGAAAGGCGAGGAGGTGGCCGATTAACTCAGCGACAATTCATTGAGATTTTCAAAAGATGGATTTCCACACTTATGTGAACAAGGAGATAACATTTGTCATACCAAATGATATCATGATGTATGCTAGAGGAACAACATACACAATTAAATATTGGCTGAAAGGTGCACCCGATATATGGGCTTAGGTAGTACGATCAATGTTAGAATGGTGATTCGATAACCAATGGCCTAAGAATGTAATGTCGACCATTAACTTCAAAGCAATATGGTTGCTAGAACTTTTGAATTCGCACATCATAGTTCAATTGTGGGTTTTCCGGTTAGAAACAACACGGGGGCGAAGGAAGGAATGGTGATGGTAATAAGTATCACTTATATCAAGACTTCTTAAAGAGGTGGTGAATTTATCACAACATTCTTGATATATAAGATGGTATTACTTTAAGGTAGGACATAAGATAAGCTAGATAGCTAGGAACTCAAGGTACAATCACACCACTAACAAGTTTATGTTGGAAAGAAGGCAAGGAAGTAGTCGATGACAACAAAAATTACCAAGGGACAAGGATGGTATTACGCATAAAGAATTCAATAGATATCTTGGAAGAGCTCAGAATGTTGATGATGATCACGACACATTTTTCAAGAGATTTCAAGATGTAATCGATCGGCGATGACACAAAGTCAAAGGAATGATGAAGCAACATGTTATTGAAACCATGGGTACGATACAAACTCGAAATCAAGCTTGTTGTTCAAGGCGAAATGATATGACGAGGAAAATCGACGTAATCTTAGCTCATCGTCGAAAGTGGTGCTCCCGAAATAAGGACCAGGTATCACAGTTAAAAATCAACACATTACTGATATAACCGATCAGGCTAGAACTGACGTGATCGAGTACAAAGTCGTAAGGAAAGAAGATTACTAATAGTTGTTTAATCGCGATGCGTACTCGATTCAGTTATCGGTGTCCTTGAGTGTTTAATGACTCAGAGCCCGTGAAAAAATTAGAATCAGTGAGAATGTAGTACTTGATGGAGAACTCATAAGAAGTTATGCAGTTCCATGATATTCTCAAGATACCAGAGTGTAATACTCAACAGAAGATCGGCATAGGGGTTGCGGAGATGTATTGATCTGCAGAAGACAAGTTTTTTTTACTTGCCTAGGAAATGGAATCAAGGAGAAAATATGGTCGGAACCGCGATTGCAAAGGATCAATTCACAGATACCATATGTTATTATATCAACGAAATAGTTATTATTACAAGAAGCTTCCATGGTAGGATCTACATCGTGTCCATGGGCATGAACAAAAAGTTCAAGGTCGAATCCCACTTCTTCAATCTATAACCTTCCATTTACCCCCCGTTTTCGAAGTTGTAGTGTTGAAAAGTTATCTGACGAAGCATCAGTAGGGTATAAGCCGCATAACTTTTGGGATCACATAGATTAGGGAAGGCATATGTTCAACCCATCGGGGCATCTTAGGAACATATACCACAACTTCAGGAGTCATTAAAACAAGCTTGAAAGTAGAGCATGGTTGGCCAAATCAAGGAATATGATTTACCAATGGCATTATGTATCAGGGAAAGAACTTCCAAAGTGATTGAATATGAAGGACGTTGTCGGATAAAATACAACAAAGGATCCGATGGTCCCCAAGGGATCTGATGTGAGCATCAGTACCCAACCAGATGGAGAAAGAATGCAAGGAGATTAGATTATAGAAACAACTGACTAACTCAAAGTTCAAATGCAAAGGAATTATGAATTCCAAGACAAGAGATCAGAAGTAATGCTCTGATTAGGGATGAATAAGTTGAATAGCCTTAGGGGTACAATCGATGGCAAAATTTGATTGGTCGAGATCCAGCTCATGTTTAAAATGACGTCTGAGTCGAAAGGATGAATTCTAGGATCTGATTGAGGATTGCGAGCATTCGCAACATATTGAATCAATGGACTCAAAATGATAGTGAGAAAGGCTGCCAATAAGATTACTATACTTATGGGATTAACCATAATGCAAGCAAGGAAGAATTTCAAGAGCAATAAGCCGGTAGGGTTTTTCAGATGATCGAATATTATTTCAAAGACCTTAGTGAAACACATAAACAACTGGGAATGAGGGGATACTTCGTAAGTGCGAGGAATTATCCGTAAGGGTATTCATGTGATAAAGAACTGCAAGGCAGTAAGCTCAAAGGATTCTCGGAACAACGGAAAGAAGTTCAGGACATCTTGTAATCACAAGATCAATAGGATGGAATGTAAGAATGGTAGGTGTTATGCAGTTATCAATAAGGATATAATAGTGGTAGAGAATTTGCAAAGGTGGTGGGTACAAGTTTCTCGGGAGAACATCGTAGAGTAACCTCGGAATCTTCTCGTGCAGCAGACGATCATCGGTAATAAGGTGCTCTCCAGGTGAAAGTGATCACGAGATCCTAATGTTAGATTTAGCAAAATTCATTTAACCCAAATAGAAGAGAGATCAGAGTCCTAGAGTAAAGATCGAGGAGTAAAAGATCCTAATACCACCCAATGGCAATGTGGGCCCGTAAGACACACAACCATGTTAGTAAAAGTTTTGCAATGTCTAGACAGGACTTCGGCCAAGGAGTGTGGAAGGGGGATTCCTACAGGCAGTCGGCTCTGATACCAGCTTGTGACGCCCCCGATTTGACCGTACACTAATCATGCACGCAAATGTGTACGACCAAGATCAGGGACTCATGGGAAGATATCACAACACAACTCTAGACACAAATTAAAATAATACAAGCTTTATAATACAAGACAGGGGCCTCGAGGGCTCGAATAGATAAGCTCGAATACACAAGAGTCCGCGAAAACAATAATATCTGAGTACAGACATAAGTTAAACAAGTTTGCCTTAAGAAGGCTAGCACAAAAGTAGCAACGATCCAAAAGGCAAGGCCTCATGCCTGGTGATAACCCACAAGTATAGGGGATCGCAATAGTTTTCGAGGGTAGAGTATTCAACCCAAATTTATTGATTCGACACAAGGGGGGCCAAAGAATATTCTCAAGTATTAGCAGCTGAGTTGTCAATTCAACCACACCTAGAAACTTAGTATCTGCAGCAAAGTGTTTAGTAGCAAAGTAATATGATAGTAGTGGTAACGGTAGCAAAAGGTAATGATAGCAAAAGTAATGTTTTTGGTATTTTGTAGTGATGATAGCAATAGCAACGGAAAAGTAAATAAGCGAAGAACAATATATGGAAAGCTCGTAGGCAATGGATCGGTGATAGATAATTATGCTGGATGCGGTTCATCATGTAACAGTCATAACCTAGGGTGACACAGAACTAGCTCTAGTTCATCGAAGTAATGTAGGCATGTATTCCGAATATAGTCATACGTGCTTATGGAAAAGAACTTGCACGGCATCTTTTGTCCTACCCTCCCGTGGCAGCGGGGTCCTTATAGAAACTAAGGGATATTAAGGCCTCCTTTTAATAGAGAACCGGAACAAAGCATTAACACATAGTGAATACATGAACTCCTCAAACTACGGTCATCACCGGTAAGTATCCCGATTATTGTCACTTCGGGGTTAACGGATCATAACACATAATAGGTGACTATAGACTTGCAAGATAGGATCAAGAACAATCATATATTGATGAAAACATAATAGGTTCAGATCTAAAATCATGGCACTCGGGCCCTAGTGACAAGCATTAAGCATAGCAAAGTCATAGCAACATCAATCTCAGAACATAGTGGATACTAGGTATCAAACCCTAACAAAACTAACTTGATTACATGATAGATCCCATCCAACCCATCACTGTCCAGCAAGCCTACGATGGAATTACTCACACACGGTGGTGAGCATCATGAAATTGGTGATGGAGGATGGTTGATGATGAGGATGGCGACGGATTCCCCTCTCTGGAGCCCCGAACGGACTCCAGATCAGCCCTCCCGAGAGGTTTTAGGGCTTGGCGGTGGCTCCGTATCGTAAAACGCGATGATTTTTCTCTCTGATTTTTCTCTCCCTGAAACACAATATATGGAGTTGGAGTCAGAGAGGCAACAGGGGGCCCATGAGGTAGGGGGGCACGCCCCCACCCTTGTGGAGAGGTGGTGGGCCCCCTGGCCTTCATCTTTTGCATGTATTTTTCATATTTTCTGAAAAGTTGCTCCGTGAATTTTCACGTCATTCCGAGAACGTTTGTTCCTGCACATAAATAACACCATGGTAATTCTGCTGAAAACAGCGTTAGTCCGGGTTAGTTCCGTTCAAATCATGCAAGTTAGAGTCCAAAACAAGGGCAAAAGTGTTTGGAAAAGTAGATACGACAGAGACGTATCAACTCCCCCAAGCTTAAACCTTTGCTTGTCCTCAAGCAATTCAGTTGACAAACTGAAAGTGATAAAGAAACACGTTTACAAACTCTGTTTGCTCTTGTTGTTATAAATATGTAAAGCCAGCATTCAAGTTTTCAGCAAAGATTATAACTAACCACATTCGCAATAACGCATAGGTCTCAAGTTTACTCATATCAATAGCATAATCAACTAGCGAGCAATAATAATAAATCTCGGATGACAACACTTTCTCAAAACAATCATAATATGATATAACAAGGTGGTATCTCGCTAGCCCTTTCTGAGACCGCAAAACATAAATGCAGAGCACCTTTAAAGACCAAGGACTGACTAGACATTGTAATTCATGGTAAAAGAGATCCAGTCAAGTCATACTCAATGTAAACTAACAATAATGAATGCAAATGATAGCAGTGCTCTCCAACTGGTGCTTTTTAAGAAGAGGATGATGACTCAGCATAAAAGTAAATAGATAGGCCCTTTGCAGAGGGAAGCAGGGATTTGTAGAGGAGCCAGAGCTCGGTTTTGAAACAGAGGTGAATGATATTTTGAGCAGTATACTTTCATTGTCAACATAACAACCAAGAGATGGCGATATCTTCCATGCTACACACATTATAGGCGGTTCCCAAACAGAATGGTAAAGTTTATACTCCCCCTTCCACCAACAAGCATCAATCCATGGCTTGCTCGAAACAACGAGTGCCTCCAACTAACAAGAGTCCCAGGGGGAGTTTTGTTTGCAATTATTTTGATTTAGTTTGCATAAAGCATGGGACTGGGCATCCCGGTGACCACCCATTTATCTCGTGAGTGAGGAGCGGAGTCCACTCCTCTTGAGAATAACCCGCCTAACATGGAAGATACAGACAACCCTAGGTGATATATGAGCTATTAGAGCATACAAAATAGGATATTTATTTGAAGGTTTAGAGTTTGGCACATACAAATTTACTTGGAACGGCAGGTAGATACCGTATATAGGCAGGTATAGTGGACTCATGTGGAATAACTTTGGGGTTTAAGGAGTTTGGATGCACAAGCAGTATTCCCTCTTAGTACAGGTGAAGGCTAGCAAAAGACTGGGAAGCAACCAACTAGAGAGCGACAACAGTCATGAACATGCATTAAAATTAATCAACATCGTATGCAAGCATGAGTAGGATATAATCCACCATGAACATAAATATCGTGAAGGCTATGTTAATTTTGTTTCAACTACATGCGTGAACATGCGCCAAGTCAAGTCACTTAAATCATTCAAAGGAGGATACCACCCTATCATACCACATCATAACTATCTCAATAGCATGTTGGCACGCAAGGTAAACCCTTATAACTCATAGCTAATCAAGCATGGCACAAGAAACTATGATCTCTAATTGTCATTGCAAGCATGTTTATTCATAATAGGCTGAATCAGGAACGATGAACTAATCATATTTACAAAAACAAAAGAGGTCGAGTTCATACCAGCTTTTCTCATCTCAGCCAGTCCATCATATATTATCATAATTTCCTTTCACTTGCACGACCGAACGATGTGAATAATAATAATAGTGCACGTGCATTGGACTAAGCTGGAATCTACAGGCATTCAATAAACAGGAGAAGACAAGGCAATATGGGCTGTTTTGTCAGATAAACAGTAATGCGTATAAGAGCCACTTCAACAATTTAATTATGGTCTTCTCCTATCGACCCCCAAAGAAAAGAAATGAAATAAAACTATTTACACGGGAAAGCTCCCAACAAGCAAAAGAAGAACAGGAAATCTTTTTGGGTTTTCTTTTTAATTAGTACTACAAGCATGGAAATTAAACTAATTAAAAGCTACAACTAATTTTTTGGTTTTTCTTAAGGTTTATTAAACACACAAGAAGAAAGCATAAAAAGGAAATTAAACTAGCATGGATGATACAATGAAAAAGTATGAGCACCGATATCTAGCAATGAGTGTGTGAACATAAATGTAATATCGGTGGGAAATACGTACTCCCCCAAGCTTAGGATTTTGGCCTAAGTTGGTCTATGGCCACGGCTGGCCTGGTGGATATCCATAATAGTAGTTGGGATCGTACTGAGAAGAAGAATATGAAGACTTCGATTGCCACTGGCTGACAATCATCTCCGGGTCCCACTGGTAATTAGACTGTCGTGGAGGATCAACTTGTGGTTCCGGCTCTGGCTCCATGGCTGGTGAAGGGTTCCGATAGGCGTGAATAGCCTTTAACGGAACAAGGTACTGGCCTACAGATAAATCAACCAAAGAAGTGGTAGGCAGGGTAATAGTCTCAGGATGATGTTTATTAAACAACAATTGGTATTTAAGCTCTCCTTCCCTATTCTTAACAATAAAATCATGTGCCACCATACCTTTATAATCTAGATAAACACGAGGCAACACCTTTTCTTCCTTCTCATAATGCCTAATGGGTATGTTACAATGTGCAGCTAGGCGTGAAGCATAGATGCCTCCAAAGATGGGGCCCTTGGTATGGTTCAGACTTAACCGTTTAGCAATAATGCCGCCTATACTAACAGAGTTATCACCGTATAAACCGTGGAGCAAAATAATAATATCAGGGATACTAAGGTTTTCATAGTTTCCACGACCAATTAAACAATGACTAGCAAATAATGCAAAGTAACGTAAAACAGGAAAATGTATGCTAGTGATTCGTGCATCGGAAACCTTCCTTGTTTCCCCTACAGTGATAGTATCAATAAACCCCTCCACATCATCGTGATGTGGTTCTTCTGTCTTGCCCTCAAAAGGGACTAAACAAACCCGACAAAAATCATAGAGTGACATCTCCTTATGCTCATCATATAAATGAAACTCCACCGTAGGTGGTGAGCTCCTAGAATGGAAATGAAAGTTTTGCACAAAGGTATTTGTGAGTAAGAGATACCAATCGCATTGGTCGCGGAGGAAAGCGGTGAGGCCTGCATTCTTATCCAATTCATAAAAATCTTCATAAATATCGGCTGCTCTCAAGAAATCATCTGAAGGCCGTTCACACGCCCGAACCTCCGCGGTGCGAGGCAGATTATACTTAGGCTTTGGTGCCTTTTCCTTCGAGCTTTGGCTCAATGAGCCCCTCAAAAGTCTCCTCATCATTTTCTGAAAAATTCTGAAAATTTTAGTAACTTCAAAATAAAAGTAAACCAAACTCAATAATATTGATAGCAACTACTCCTACAAGTGCCTAGGGCCTATATCATGCATCAAAACTACTTTTGACCATATAAATTTGACATCCAAGCTCAAGAACAAGGTCACCTAAACAGCAAAAATATGCAATGAATAAAGCACTAGAACAAAAACTAATTGGACCAATGGAGGAGTCACATACCAAGGAACAATCTCCCCAAGCAGTTTTGTGAGACGTGCTTTGAGCAAGGAGATCGAAAATGGCAGCAAAACGAGCTTGGACTCGGGTTTGAGCTGGTTATTCGTGTTTGTGGTAGGAAGAAGAAGTGTATGTGTGAAGGGATAAGTGGAGGAGGGCCACAGTGGGGCCACGAGGCAGGGGCGCGCGCCCAGGGGGGTAGGGCGTGCCCTCCACCCTCGTGGGAAGGTGGTTGACCCCCCTGCTGTGTTCTCAGTGCCAAATATTCTCAAATATTCTGGAAAAAATCATATTTAAATTTCAGGGCATTTGGAGAACTTTTATTTTCGAGGTATTTTTATATTGCACAGATAATCAGATAACAGACAGAAAAATATTTATTTTTATTTTATTTAATATAAATAACAGAAAGTAAAAGTGGGGTACAGAAGGTTGTGCCTTTTAGTTTCATCCATCTCATGATCATCAAAAGGAATCCACTAACAAGGTTGATCAAGTCTTATTAACGAACTCATTCCGAATAACATGGAACCAGAGAAATTTCGAATAACACTATGTTACCTCAACGGGGATATGCACAGCCCCAATAATAAGAATATCATATTTCTTCTTGACAATAGGAAGAGGAAATTCAAAACCTCCAAATATAATCGATGGAATTTTTTCAATAGAATTGATACTATGAACTTGAGGTTGTTTCCTCAGAAAGTGTACCGTATGCTCATTACCATTAACATGAAAAGTGACATTGCCTTTAGTGCAATCAATAACAGCCCCTACAGTATTCAAAAGGGTCTTCCAAGAATAATAGACATAGTATCATCCTCAGGAATATCAAGAATAACAAAGTCTGCTAAAATAGTAACGTTTGCAACTACAACAGGCACATCCTCACAAATACCGACAGGTATAGCAGTTGATTTATCAGCCATTTGCAAATATATTTCATTAGGTGCCAACTTATTCAAGTCAAGTCTACGATATAAAGAGAGAGGCATAACACTAACACCGGCTCCAAGATCACATAATGCAGTTTTAACATAGTTTCTTTTAATGGAGCATGGTATAGTTGGTACACCGGGATCTCCAAGTTTCTTTGGTATTCCACCCTTAAAAGTATAATTAGCAAGCATGGCAGAAATTTCAGCTTCTTGTATCTTTCTTTTATTTGTAATAATATCTTTCTTGTACTTAGCATAAGGATTGGTTTTGAGCATATCAGTTAATCGCATACGCAAAAAGATAGGTCTAATCATTTCAGCAAAGCGCTCAAAATCCTCATCATCCTTTTTCTTGGATGGTTTGGGAGGAAAAGGCATGGGTTTCTGAACCCAAGGCTCTCTTTCTTTACCATGTTTCCTAGCAACAAAGTCTTTCTTATCATAATGTTGATTCTTTGATTTTGGGTTATCAAGATCAACAGCAGGTTCAATTTCTATGTCATTATCATTACTAGGTTGAGCATCATTATGAACATTATCATTAACATTATCACTAGTTTCAGGTTCATTACCAGATTGAGTTTCAGCATCAGAAATAGAAATATCATTTGGATTCTCAGGTGTTTCAGTAATAGGTTCACTAGAAGCATGCAAAGTCCTATCATTTTTCTATTTCTTCTTTTTAGAAGAACTAGGTACATCTATATTATTTCTCTGAGAATCTTGCTCAATTCTCTTAGGGTGGCCTTCAGGATACAAAGGTTCCTGAGTCATTCTACCAGTTCTAGTGGCCACTCTAACAACATTATCATTATCTTTACTATTCAATTCATTGAGAAAATCATTTTGAGATTTAAGTACTTGTTCTACTTGAGTGGTAACCATAGAAGCATGTTTGCTAATAAGTTTAAGTTCACCTATGACATTAGCCATATAATCACCCAAGTGTTCAAGCATATTTGAATTGTATTTCAATGGTCTACCAAAATAAGCATTAAAATCTTCTAGCTTAGCCATAAATTTATCAAACTCATCTAAGCATGGGCTAGCAAATTTAGTAAATGGGATTTCAGCTTTATCATACATATAGAGAGAATTTACCTTTACTACCTGTGTCGGGTTATCAAGACCATGAGTTTCTTCAATAGGTAATGGATTAAGATTATATATTGCTTCAACAGGCGGTAAATTAAGACCATGTATTTCTTCAATAGGAGGTAAATTCTTAACATCTTCAGCTTTAATACATTTTTCTTTCATAGATTCCTTTGCCTCTTACATATCTTCAGGACTGAGAAATAGAATACCCCTCTTCTTCGGAGTTGGTTTAAGAATTGGCTCAGGAATTGGCTCTGGAGGTGTCCAATTGTTTTCATTTGTCAACATATTATTCAATAGAATTTCAGCTTCATCCGGTGTTCTTTCCCTGAAAACAGAACCAGCACAACTATCTAGGTAATCTCTGGAGGATCGGTTAGTCCATTATAAAAGATATCAAGTATTTCATTTTTCTTAAGAGGATGATCAGGCAAAGCATTAAGGAATTGGAGAAGCCTCCCCCAAGCTTGTGGGAGACTCTCTTCTTCAATTTGCAAAAAATTCTATATATCCCTTAAAGCATCTTGTTTCTTATGAGCAGGGAAATATTTAGCAGAGAAGTAATAAATCGTATCATGGGGACTACGCACACAACCAGGATCAAGAGAATTAAACCATATCTTAGCATCACCCTTTAATGAGAATGGAAATATTTTAAGGATGTAAAAGTAACGAGTTCTCTCATCTTTAGTGAACAGGGTGGCTATATCATTCAATTTAGTAAGATGTGCCACAACAGTTTAAGATTCATAACCATGAAAAGGATCATATTCAAACAAAGTAATTATATCAGGATCAACAGAGAATTCATAATCCTTATCAGTAACAAAGATAGGTGAAGTAGCAAAAGCAGGGTCAGGATTCATTCTAGCATTTAGAGATAGCTTATTCCATTTAGCTAATAGCCTTTTGAGTTCATTTCAATTTTTGCAAGCTAAAATGGCTAAAGAAGCTTCTTGATAAAAAAACATAACCCTTAGGAATAACAAGTGATTCTTCATCATCACTTTCATCAGTATCATCAGATTCAATATTTTCAATCTCTCTAGCCCTAGCAAGTTGTTCATCAAGAAAATCACTAAGTGGCACAGTAGTATCAGGCATAGAGGTAGTTTCATCATAAGTATCATGCATAGCAGAAGTGGCATCATCAATAACATGCGACATATCAGAACGAATAGCAGAAGCAGGTGTAGGTGTCGCAAGCTTACTCAAAACAGAAGGTGAATCAAGTGCAGAGCTAGATGACAGTTCCTTACCTCCCCTCGTAGCTGAGGGATAGATCTTGGTTTTTGGATCTCTAAAGTTCTTCATAATGATAAGCAGATATATATCCCAAGTGACTCAAAGAATAGAGCTATGCTCCCCGGCAACGGCGCCAGAAAATAGTCTTGATAACCCACAAGTATAGGGAATCGCAACAGTTTTCGAGGGTAGAGTATTCAACCCAAATTTATTGATTCGACACAAGGGGAGCCAAAGAAAATTCTCAAGTATTAGCAGCTGAGTTGTCAATTCAACCACACCTGGAAACTTAGTATCTGCAGCAAAGTGTTTAGTAGCAAAGTAATATGATAGTAGTGGTAGCAAAAGATAATGATAGCAAAAGTAATGTTTTTGGTATTTTGTAGTGATGATACTAATAGCAACGGAAAAGTAAATAAGCGAAGAACAATATATGGAAAGCTCGTAGGCAATGGATTGGTAATAGAGAATTATGCTGAATGTGGTTCATCATGTAACAGTCATAACCTAGGGTGACACAGAACTAGCTCCAGTTCATCAATATAAAGTAGGCATGTATTCTGAATATAGTCATACATGCTTATGGAGAAGAACTTGCATGACATCTTTTATCCTACCCTCCCGTGGCAGCGGGGCCCTTATAGAAACTAAGGGATATTAAGGCCTCCCTTTAATAGAGAACCTGAACAAAGCATTAACACATAGTGAATACATGAACTCCTCAAACTACGGTCATCATCGGTAAGTATCCCGATTATTGTCACTTCGGAGTTAACGGATCATAACATATAATAGGTGACTATAGACTTGCAAGATAGGATCAAGAACACTCATATATTGATGAAAACATAATAGGTTCAGATCTGAAATCATGGCACTCGGGCCCTAGTGACAAGCATTAAGCATAGCAAAGTCATAGCAACATCAATCTCAGAACATAGTGGATACTAGGGATCAAACCCTAACAAAACTAACTCAATTACATGATAGATCCCATCCAACCCATCACCGTCCAGCAAGCCTACGATGGAATTACTCACGCACGACAGTGAGCATCATGAAATTGGTGATGGAGGATGGTTGATGATGACGATGGCGACGGATTCCCCTCTCTGGAGCCCCGAACGGACTCCAGATCAGCCCTCCCGAGAGGTTTTAGGGCTTGGCGGCGGCTCCGTATCATAAAACACGATGATTTCTTCTCTCTGGTTTTTTTCTCCCCGAAACACAATATATGGAGTTGGAGTCGGCGAGGCAACAGGGGGGCCACGAGGTAGGGGGCGCCTTAGGGGGGAAGCGCGCCCCCACCCTCGTGGAGAGGTGATGGGCCCCCTGGCCTTCATCCTTTGGAGGTATTTTTCATATTTTCTGAAAAGTTGCTCCGTGAAGTTTCAGGTCATTCTGAGAACGTTTGTTCCTGCACATAAATAACACCATGGTAATTCTGCTAAAAACAGCATCAGTCTGGGTTAGTTCCATTCAAATCATGCAAGTTAGAGTCCAAAATAAGGGCAAAAGTGTTTGGAGAAGTAGATACGACGGAGACGTATCACCTGGGACCTCCTAACTACTCCTCGAAGCCGAACTCCATGTAGAATCATCCTCGGGATCCTCTGGCTCCTGGACTCCCTCATATGATCGCTCCCTCATATAATCGCAATAACCGGGAAAGGGGAAAAAGAAGTAACATAGCAACCCTGAGTACTCATTCAAAGTACTCGCAAGGAAGGATCTACACTACATATGCATTGGTATCAATGAAATGGGTAGTATATGTGGACTGAACTGCAGAATGTCGGAATAAGAGGGGGATAGCTAGTCCTATCGAAGACTACGCTTCTGGCAGCCTCCATCTTGAAGTAGTAGAAGAGAGTTGATGGTAAGTTAACAAAGTATCATCGCATAGCATAATCCTACCCAGAGATCCTTTCCTCGTCGCCCTGTTAGAGAGCGATCACCAGGTTGTATCTGGCACTTGGAAGGGTGTGTTTTATTAAGTATCTGGTTCTAGTTGTCATAAGGTCAAGGTACAACTCTGGGTCGTCCTTTTACCGAGGGCATGACTATTCGAATAGCTTCCCTGTAGGGGTGCACCACATTTCCCAACATGCTCCATCCCCTTTGTCTGGACACACTTTTCTGGGTCATGCCGGGCCTCGGAAGATCAACACGTCACAGCCCTATCTAGGCACAACAGAGAGGTCAGCACGCCGGTCTAAATCCTATGGCGCAGGGGTCTGGGCCCATCGCCCATTGCACACCTGCACGTTGCGTACGCGGCCGGCGAGAAGACCTAGCCTTCCGTATACAAGAGCAGGCGTTCCAGTCGAACCCAGCGCGTGCCACTCAGTCGCTGATGTCAAGAAGGCTTCGGTTGATACCACGACGTCGAGTGCCCATAATTGTTCCCGCGTAGTTGGTTAGTGCGTATAGGCCAGTGGACGGACTCAGATCAAATACCCAGATCTCGTTAAGCGTGTTATTTTGAAATAACCGCGGACGCCCATCAGGGCCAGGCCCACCTCTCTCCTAGGAGGTCTTAACCTGCCCTGTCGCTCCGCCACAAAGATCCACTCAGAGGGCCGTCGGGACAAACGTCCTTTCAGACCCAATCCGTAAATCACTCATGGGTACTCTACGAGCCGACCCGACTTTAGTCACCACAAGTATCATATAATATGTATATAAGTATATACCCGTGATCACCTCCCGAGTGATCACGGCCCGATAGTATAGCATGGCAAACGGACAAGAATGTAGGGCCACTGATGGTAAACTAGCATCCTATAGTAAGTATTTAGCATTGCATGTAAGGTATCAATAACTGTAGCAACAATGATAGGCTATGCATCAGAATAGGATAAACGGAAAGCATTAACATGCTACACTACTCTAATGCAAGCAGTAGAGAGAAAAATAGGCGATATCTGGTAATCAAGTGGGAGGGGCTTGCCTGGTTGCTCTAGCAAGAAGGACATGTCGTCAACACCGTAGTCGAACTGGGGATAGCCGGCAATCTTGGGGTCTACCGGAAATAAGTAACAGAGAGGGAACACAATAAATAACAAAGCAATCAAAGTATCACAAAGCGAGACGCGTCAATACATTGTGCTAGGGGTGACCTAGCGCAGGGATAAGTGATACTGGCAAAGGGGGAAAATATCCAGGAAAGTATTCCCAACGTTTCGCGTTTTCGGACGGACGGACCGGAGGGGGAAAGTTGTGAGTTTGCTATGCTAGGGATGTGTGGCAGATGAATAGGATGCGTATCCAGATTCGTCTCGTCGTTCTGAGCAACTTTCATGTACAAAGTATTTTCATCCGAGCTACGGATTATTTTATATTAATTTTCAAAAATTTAAACATTCGAATTAAAAACAGAATATACTTTTGTCACCTAGTGCTATTCTAGCCTATGTGTGTGACAGTGGGGCCAGGGGGTGTGCTGAGTCAGCGGGTCAAAGGTCAAAGTTGACCAGTCAAAGGGCAGGTGGGGTCCAGGTGTCATTGACTTAGCTAGTTTTAATTTAACTTAACATTTTTTTTAACAGAGTGGGACCCACGTGTCAGTGTTAGTGGGTTAACTAATCCTAATTACTAGTCCTAACTAACAAAACTAGGGGGGTGCCAAGAGGGCAGTGGCAGAAACTGCCGGAGCAGCAACAGCCACCGTCGGCAGCAGCATAGGCCGCGGGCGCACGGCGGTCAGAGCAGCGAGCGGCGGCCGGAGCCAGCGAGGCTGGGCAGCGGCTGCGGTGCGTAGGCGGGTGGTGGTGGCCGGAGGCGGTCAGGGCGGCGGCGGTGCTAGGCAGGCGAGCGGCTGTGGGGTGGGCGCGGTTTGGTGGGGAGGTGGGGTGCGGGCACGCCGGCCAAACCGGGGACGCAACAAGCAGCAGAGGGCGGCTCTGGAGCAGCCCGGCACGGCTCGGCGAGCATGGCCGGCCGGAGCAGGCGTGGCGGGGCGGAGGGGAGCCGGGCGGGCGACCTGGGGAGGCGCCGCAACAGAGGCCCGGGGTGAGCAGAGCGCGAGCGAGGCAAGTCGCGGTGAGTGTGAGCGCGTGCGGGGCGGCATCGAGCGGCAGCAGCTTCAACAAGCAGTAGCATCAGCGCGGCGTAGGGGGGAGATAAGGAGCAGGGCGCGACCTCGGCGTCTACGGCAGCGACATTTGGCGTCTACGACAAACGGAGGGAGGGGCGAAGCGGGTGATCCGGTGAGAGGCTCACCTGGGAGCGCGGGAGAGGCTCGGTGAGGCTGGAGAGGGTCGGGGCGGTGCGAATCGCGGCGATGGCCGTGGTGGCCACGAGACGTGGAAGACCGGCGATGGCGCCGTGACGCGGCAGCTTCGTGATGGGAGGAGTGTGCGTGGACGATGGAGCCGAGGACGGAGCGGCCCCATGGTGGTAGCTCGAGGCAGGGGCACCTCCAGCCACGAAGGCGACGAGGGAACCCCAACGACGGCTCGGGCACGAGCGGAGTTGAAAGGGAGAGAGGTAAGCGAGGGGATGGGACGAACGGGCGACTAGGGTTTCAGAGGGAGGAGCGAGGATGGTTTTATCACATCCACGGAACCGCGGGATCAACGACGCGTGTGCATCGGCAAGGCGAACGTGTGTGCTTCCTCCACGGCGATGGGGATGAACAGCAGGTTAGGGGAGATGGTGCAGTGGGCTGGACCAGCGCCTGTAGTGAACGGGCCGTAAGTGCATAGTGCTCTCTACCTTTTTCTTTGATTTCCATTTTGTTTCTTAATTCCTTTTCTGTTTTAAGTTACTTGGCAAAGCAAATGAATTTAGTTGCTTATGTTACCTTGCACAAAAATACTAGCTCATATTTTGCACTAGCACACAAAGTTTCAAATCATTCTGAAACGCTGAAATATTTGTTTAAATTAAAAGGGGCCAAATTGTTTGCTGTCGATCCACAATTAAATAGGATAAGGGCATTCTAATAATTAAAATAATGTTGGTTTTATTTTTATAATTGCTTTGGGATTAATTTCAATATTATGAACTATTTTGTTTAATTATCTGAAGAAGTAATTGACTTTATTTTAAAACTTGAATTTAAACTTTATTTTTGGACAGGTGGCATTATGGCTTAGTGAAGCACGATGACATGGCATAATTAGCAGTGGTTCACTATAACTAATTATTGGGGGTGTTACACTGGAGGTCGCGCTCGCCGCGAGGCGCCTCACCCTGCAAGAAACCATAGACCTACACATCTATGTGTACGAGTGAATCTTGTACATAGGTGTCTACAAGGCCAGTGAGGACGCTACGACGTTGGCCTTCTTCAACTGGCTGGAAGCCTTGGATGCCTTAGCTGAGAAGCACCTTGACCTCGCCACAAAATTCGCCGCTCCTTTGCCGCCGGATGGTGGCCCGGCGCACTGAGTTGAGGAGGAGGTCGTACGTTGATGGATGCATCTCTCTTCTTGCCTCCTGTAACCACCACTGCGATCGCATCATCGTGGCCTTAATTCTTATTGTGCTATTGCATTCTCGTTCTAGTCAATACAGACATGTGTGATCCCTTTGCTTAATTATATGCATCACTGTAACTAGTACTCCATCCGTCAATTTATAAGTTGTGCTGCCAGTGTTTGCGAGCGGGGCATGATCACGCACGTTCGTGTGCATGCGGTTGCGCCGGGCGCGGAGCGATGATGCAGTTACCCGCTGCAAAAACTGCCCTGCGGGGGACGTGGCATTGACCATAAGACGACAACAGTCGGTCATCCGGGTGCCCAATAAAGGATGCAAAGAGGGATCCTACAGCAGCAAGTACCAGCTTCCCTACCGATAGCTCATCTAACAGAATTCCCGTTACTTTACGACATGTTTCCAAAACATGGACCCGAGGTTAATTCAACTAATAGGACGGAGCATTATATACATTCAATGCAATTAAATGTTTTCCAAAAAAAAAGTGATATGAATTCTGTGAAACTTATAAGTCATGTATGTGAAATTAACCTCTGTGTACTTGTTCTCGAATTAACCACCGGGCCTTTTTGCCGCGTATCACACACATCTTGTTAAGTTGAACCGTTTATGTTCTCTTCCCTAATCGAAACAGTTCATTCGACTGAACCGTATGTCGTATATCACACACACCTTGATCTGGCTGACCGTTTCTGTTGCTTTCCCTAATAGCAAACAGTTCATCGGAGAGAACCGTATGCCGTATATCGCACACGCATTAATATGGCTGCCCGTTTTTGTTGTTCTATCTAATCACAAACGGTTCGTCTGGATCAACCGTATGCCCTGCTTCACACATGCAACTAAAATCTGAATGGTGTTTGATGCATCCGTCATCGCAAACATTTTGCACCCTTTTTACGGTTTTTTAAACCATCGTTTGCGATTACGGCATCGCATACAGTTTCGTCGAAGGGTCTCTGATCGTAGTGTCACATTAGCAGCATCATGCAGTAGTGCCTACTCATCGTCATCGCAATGGACTCCCTCCCCTACGTAATCAACAAGGCAAGCGACGAAGGATTACTAAGCTTGTTCAAAGAGATCTCTGCCACCCAAAGGTTGTCGATATATGTTGATGGTCTTGCCCTATTCATCATACCTTCATCGCAAGATCTTAGTTTTGTGAAAACTACTTTTGACATCTTTTGTGAAGCCTCTGGATTATGGATCAACTACATCAATTCTAACGTGATCCTCATTAGGAAAAATGAGCTGGATAAACAAATAGTAGAGGTGATGTTGCAATGCAAGCTCGGATGCTTTCCCTGCCGCTACCTAGGTCTTCAACTTGTGATAAACTAGCTAACCAAAGCGTACTAGCAGCCGCTCATCGACCAGGTCAAGAACTTCATTCCAGCGTGGCAGCATGGATTCATTCAGTGACCAAGGAGGCTAATCATCATCAAGTCAATGATCACAACCAGATTGATTCATCATTACTAGTGCTTGACTCCCGGCCTGAGTTATTGAGGACATCAACACATGGATGTGGTCCTTCTCTTGGGTAGGGAAGGACAAGAACAGCGATAGTCAATGCCTCATCGCCTGGGATATGATTTTCCATCCGACTCGCTTCGGAGGCCTCGGGATTAAAAACATGAGCTTACAAGCATCATGCTTCGAGTACAATGGGAGTGGCTGAGAAGATCCGACCCAAATAGGCATGGGCAAGGCCTGGACATGACAGTGGATGACAAAGCTTGAGGGGTTTTTATAGCTTTGTCAAGATCATAGTGGGTGAAGAATCGAATGTGACATGTAAAGACCAATGGATCAATAGAGTAGCGGTAGCGGATAATGCTCCTCTCCTATTGCAGTCTGTTAGTACCAGAAACCACAACAGAAGAACTGTCCAACACGCGGTCATCGATAATTTTTGGGCAGAGAATGACCAGGGCCAGCTATCTTGAAAGCACAAGTGCTCCCTGATGATTTTGGTAATTAATGTCAACATATCTCTTGTTGGACTAATACTTTTATCTAATATATTTTAGATAAGTTCAACAATGGCATTTTAACAACTAGAGGATGTGGAACCTCATCAAGGTGTCAAGACACATGTTGGCAAAAGCTGAAGACTCTTCATTTCTACTTTAGTGATCCAAGATCACATTGAGTCCAGAGGAAAGCCAATACTATTAAAAGGGGATGAGGTGTTGCTTAATGGTCTACATTACTGCAGGATGCTGCTAACGTGACACTACGATCAGAGATCCTTTGAGAAACTGTGTGCGATGCAATAATCAGAAACGGTGGTGTATGAAAACCGTCAAAAATGTACAAAACGTTTACGATGACGGATGCATCAAACACGGTTAACATTTTAGTTGCGTGTGCGATGAAGTGCATATGGTTCAGTTCAATTAACTGTTTGCGATGAGGAGGAACAAAAGAAACGGGCAGCCAGATGATGGAGTGTGCGATATACAAGATACGGTTCACTCGGATGAACTGTTTTTGATGAGGAGAACAAAAGAAATGGGCAGCCAGATGAAGGTGTGTGCGATATACAGCATACGGTTCACTCGGATGAACTGTTTGTGATTAGGCAACACAAAATAAACGGTCAGCCAGATCAAGGTGTGTGTGATATACGCATGCGGTTCACTCGGGCCTTGTCATCAGTGTGTGACCTGTGTGGCTACCGTTCACTCCCCAGGCGCCTCTTCATGTTCCATGGAAACCGTCCACCGACTCTTCGCCTTTCCCTCCCGATTTGGAACTGCTGCTGCATGCTATCTCTTCCCCCCTCCTCCACTTTCCTTCACCCTTCCTTCTGCCATTGTTCGATGTCTACTCCATCGAGGGAGCAGTCCGAAAACGACCCCATTATTCTTGCCCCGATCTGAATGATGATGGGGTGGAGGAACTCATTGATCGGTGCGATGTCATCACCTTGGCTAGCATGGCAGGTTCATTCAAGACCATTCTCAACTCAACTAATAACATCATTACAAGGAACCCAAGGGTCCAGGAGCGGTTTGATCTCCCCTATCTTCTTCGTCGTGACCCTGCTAACTGGCGCAGGGATGAGGGAAGCCTCGCCTTGTGTAAGTTGATGCCACTTGATAATGATATGTATGATGTTAAGATGCCATCGCTTGAGGGCAAGGCTTGGGCAGGCGCAAATGGAGATTGAGTTGTTTATACTAGTTACAACTGCGAGTGGGAACTTGTGAATGTGTACACTCGTCACCGGGTTCCACTTCCTAAAATCTTAGGCGACCGCCCAGAGGTTGAGTACATTAGAATTCTACATGAGTTCAAATATGATCATGCTGACTGTGTTCTATGGAAGATAGCAATTTGTCGAGTTCCCAATCGCTCTTGGGATTACACGAACTATGAAGTTGTTGCTATCTTCGACAAGCTTGTTGCCGTCCTTACTTCCACGCCTCGATGGATATTGCTCAAAAATCAATTTCTGTACACGGATGAGTACTTTGATGAAATTGAATACAAGGGTCTTGTGTTTCCTGCCACCACTCGTGGCACTGTTTTTGTATGGAATCCTGATGCTTTCGGTACGTTTGTCCTCCACCATAATTATAATTGTTTAATCCACATGCATGCGGGTTAGCTAGTTTCCCTTTACTAATTAACCTTCTTGTGTTTCCAAGGTCCTGTGAACATCCCACCACCTATACTTGAAAAACTTTACGAGCATGAGGACGAGCAGGACCCATATACTCAGTGGCGCCCGGCAACTTATTCTGATAGATCACCTCTTCTTGTCTGTATGTTACTAAGGAAGCGGGTGTTGTCTCGCATGGTCGCACTCTCCGGATCTATTCCAACATTTGTTGTAGGGTATTCGGGATGGATACTAGTGTACTAGTGCCAACACCTTGTCCCTGGTTCAGTATTGAAAGTCTTCGAGGAAACTCGCCCTTCCTTGGACAAAACTATCCAATGATGGTGGAAGGCGATCCAGCTTTTGTTGACACAACGTTACTACCATTTATGAGAAGCAACTGTATCTATACCTCAGACATTAGTATGCTTCCCTACCATCCCAATATGGGTCCTGACATAGGCCGCTTCAGCCTCGATGATCAGTCCTGCGCTGGTCTCGAGATTGACAGTAGCTGGCCTTTCCCAGAGAATCACTTCCGGTTCAAAGCAAGTGTTTCCAATGCTGACGAGTGGTTGAGCTGAAGTTCATTTCATCGCTTTGTTGTTTGTTGTGTGAGAAAAACTTTACTAGAATGTTTTGTTGAAAATGATCTATAATCCAACATGTATCCTCGTTGTCGTTGTGGGTTGATGACTTGTTGTATGTAATCAATGGTACATTTGCATATGTGTCCATCAACTCGTGCCTGCTAGTGGTGTCCATATGAACAGTGCTAGTGATTTTAGTTGCAAAAATTAGATAGTGCTAGTGATTTGCAGCTGCATATTTTGACAAATCGTAGTGTTACAAGGTTGAAAAATGGCAATGTTACTAGATAGACAAATGTCAATCTTTCGAGTTTGACAAATGGCAACATACCCAAAATGACAGATATGCAAATCTTACTCAATTGTTTGTACGTGCTTGCACATGGGTCATGCAAAACAACCGTTTGCGTTGAAGGGATGCAGAAATCCTGATCGGCACATTTTCCCTTGGCTTCCTGGGGAAGTTGTCGATTTGCATATGGGTGTTCTAACTAAAACATTTGTGATGAGTGTTTTATATTTGAAAACCATTGACGTTTTTTTCAAAAGAAAATCGTTTGATAAGTCTATACATTAAGAGAGAGAAAACGCAAGTTCGTTCAAACCATGTCTTTCATTAGGTCGCATTGCGAATTTATATTCATATGATCGAGAATTCGAGATACAATATTAAACCCCAAAAAAACTATTTCCGGTGGAGGCAGAGGTAGCGTGTCGCACCGTCGTTGTCGTTGTCGTCCTCGGGGACGCCGTTGTTGAAGTCTTCAAGGCAGCACAAAATGTTCTTCACTTGTAAATCAAACAACATGTCGTCGCGCGATCGACGGGCGGGGTGCGGGAGGATGGAAACTGGCGCCGCTGAGAGGTAGCGGTCGGCTACAGTGTCCCATGCCGCTGATGGGGGCACGGGCACGTGCGCGGCGGGTGTAGCCAAATGCACAGGGACCGGCGCTGCGGTGGGTGAAGGGGCACGCACGGGTACGGGCACGGGTGCGGCGGGTGTAGCCAAATGCACGGGGGCCAGCGCCACGGTGGGTGGAGGGGCGCGCACGGGCACGGCCACATGCGCTGGCACTGGCATGTACACGAGCTTGCGCGGGTCCGTGGGGACCTCGCTGATGCCCGCGGCTTCCAGCTCTGCGATAGTGCTTGGCGACCAGCCCGTCAATGCTACGGGGATGGTCGCTAGCACGAGCGCGTGGATGGGAGCTGGGACGGGAGCGGGGGTAGCAACTGCCGTGGCCAGCTTGTTCTGGGCCATGTCCATGAGGCCCCATTCCTCCTTATTTTCTATCTCCTCCAGCTCGGAGTCGACTTTACCAAACTTGAAGACTAGTGGTAGATGATCATTCTGCGCCATGGCGTTGGTGGAGGTCTGTGGGAGGGAGGCGAATGGGAGGCGAACAGTAAGGCCGGCCGTATTAAACAGCGGCTCGGGCGCCATTAATGGAGAGGAAGGCGGGTGGCCATGCAAGTCAAAGGGCCCCCTTTCCCAGTGAGCCTGCGCAGCGTACAACTCGCACGCTTCTTGGTGAGCCTGCGCATTGGAGGACAGCTTGCACGCCTCTCGGCCAGCCTGCGCACCGGACTGTTCTCGCACGCCTCCCATTCAGTCGAGGTCAAGCAGCTGTCCGCACGGCACATCCTACAGCCATTAAAACCAAGACACGTGGCGTCACGTGAATGGTTAACAGAACGCACATGGTTTGAATTATACAAATGTTTGAGATATTAAAGTGGCAGCTATTTTTTCAAAATGCCTTTGTTGGCTGTCATTATTCCAGTGCGCCTTCTCCCAAAATGGACACGAAAAATGCCACAGCATGTCGGGTGCCATTCCATGATAGCATGCCCAGTTTCATGAATTTCAGACGAGTTTTGGATTTACTAGAATTTAAAAACCAGGCATCTTAGTGTTTTCCCGGCAATCAGTGGTGCCCTGGTGTTTGAAATTCATCCCCATTTCTTGCATGGGACCTAAGCATGCACCCAAGGACATAGATTTGATTTTTCAACCAGTTTATATGCACTGCGGCATGTGCATGTAGTTCAAATTTGAATTATGCACATAAATGCATTGAAAACTCAGTTAATGCATAAAAATGTCCAAACGAACCCCAAAAAATCAAAAAATTGACACAACACTCCTGTTGTTCTATGTTGACATCAGAAAAAATTTGAAAGCAATAAGAGGCAATGGATATCGTTTCATCCCCAAAGGTGCGATGTTCCCTACCGAAACCATCATGCTTGTTGTGAGAAGCTCTCGTTTGTGAGAAGCATATACCCGAACCTGCCCCAAATGGGACAAAAATTTTAACATGGCATGTTGATGGCGCTCCATGATAGCATGCCAAGTTTCATGAATTTCAGATGAGTTTTGGATTTACTAGAATTAAAAAACTAGGCGTCTCAACGTCTTGCCAGAATTTCATTCCCATCTCTTGCATGGGACCTAGAAATTCACCCAAGGACACATATTAGATTTTTCAACCAACCTTAGTGCATTGGAGCATGTGCTTGTAGTTAAAATTTGAATTATGCACATAAAATGCCTAGAAACCCTAGTTAATGCCTAAAAATGTCCAAACGAACCCCGAAAAATCACAAAAATTGACAGAACACTCCTATTGTTCTATGTTGACACTATAAAAATTTTGAAAGCAATAAGAGGCAATGGATATCGTTTCGTCCCCAAAGGTGGGACGTTCCCTATCAAAACCATCATGCTTGTTGTGAGAAGCTCTGGTTTGTGAGAAGCTTATACCCAAACCTACCCCAAGTGGGACAATTTTTTACCACGGCATGTTGATGCCGCTCCATGATAGCAGGCCAAGTTTCATTAATTTCAGAAGAGTTTTGGATTTAATAGAATTTAAAAACCAGGCATCTCAACGTTTTGCCGGCAATCAATAGTGCCCTGGTGTTTGAATTTCATTCCCATCTCTTGCATTGGACCTAGAAATTCACCCAAGGACACACATGTGATTTTTCAACCAACTTCAGTGCATTGTAGCATGTGCTTGTAGTTCAAATTTGAATTATGCACATAAAATGCCTAGAAAACCCAGTTAATGTATAAAAAAGGCCAAACGAACCCCGAAAATTCCAAGATTAAACACAACACTTCTGTTGTTCTATGTTGGCACCAGAATTTTTTTTGAAAGCAATAAGAGGCAATGGATATCATCCCGTCCCCAAAGGTGGTACGTTCCCTATCGAAACCATCATGCTTGTTGTGAGAAGCTCTGGTTTGTGAGAACCTTATACCCGAACCTGCCCCAAATGGGATAAATTTTTTACCACGGCATGTTGATGCCACTCCATGATAGCATGCCTAGTTTCATGAATTTTAGATGAGTTTTGGATTTACTAGAATTTAAAGACGAGGCATCTCAACGTTTTGCCGGCAATCAATGGTGCAATGGTGTTTGAATTTCATTCCCATCTCTTTTATGGTACCTCGAAATTCACCCAAGGACACACGTGTGATTTTTCAACCAACTTTGGTGCATTGGAGCATGTGCTTGTAGTTCAAATTTGAATCATGCACATAAAATGCCTAGAAAACCCAGTTAATGTATAAAAAAGGCCAAACGAACCCTGAAAAATTCCAAGATTAAACACAACACTCCTGTTGTTCTATGTTGACACTAGAATTTTTTTGAAAGAAATAAGAGGCAACGGATATCGTCCCGTCCCCGAAGGTGGTACCTTCCCTATGGAAACCATCATGCTTGTTGTGAGAAGCCCTGGTTTGTGAGAAGCTTATACCCAAACCTTCCCCAAATGGGACAAAATTTTCACCACGACATGTTGATGCCGCTCCATGATAGCATGCCAAGTTTCATGAATTTCAGACAAGTTTTGGATTTACTAGGATTTAAAAACCAGGTATCTCAATGTTTTGTCGGCAATCAACAGTGCCCCGGTGTTTGAAATTCATTCCCATCTCTTGCATGGGACCTAGAAATTCACCCAAGGACACACATGTGATTTTCCAACCAACTTTGGTGCATTGTAGCATGTGCTTGTAGTTCAAATTTGAATTATGCACATAAAATTCTTAGGAAACCCAGTTAATGTATAAAAAAGGCCAAACGAACCACGAAAAATTCCAAAATTAAATACAACACTCTTGTTGTTCTATGTTGGCACTAGAATTTTTTTGAAATTAATAAGAGGCAATGGATATCGTCCCATCCCCAAAGGTGGTACGTTCCCTATCTAAACCATCATGCTTGTTGTGAGAAGCTCTGGTTTGTGAGAAGCTTGTACCCAAACATGCCCCAAATGGGACAAAATTTTCACCACGGCATGTTGATGCCGCTCCATGATAGCATGCCAAGTTTCATGAATTTCAGACAAGTGTTGGATTTACTAGAATTTAAAAACCAGGTATCTCAACATTTTGTTGGCAATCAACAGTGCCCTGGTGTTTCAAATTCATTCCCATCTCTTGAATGGGACCTAGAAATTCACCAAAGGACACACATGTGATTTTTCAACCAACTTTAGTGCATTAGAGCATGTTCTTGTAGTTCAAATTTGAATTATGCACATAAAATGCTTAGAAAATCCAGTTAATGTATAAAAAAAGGCCAAACGAGCCTTGCAAAATTCATTCCCGTTTCTTGCATGGGACCTAAGCATGCACTGAAGGACATAGATTTGATTTTTAACCAATTTGTATGCACTGGAGCATGTGCATGTAGTTTAATTTTGAATTGTGCACCTGAAATGGCTAAAAAACAGTTTAATGTTTAAAATGTCCAAAGGACCCTCAATAATTCCAATTCTTTTACGACACACATATAGTTGCATGTTCACTTCAGATAAAAGATCTAGCAATTCAAAGAGCGTCCATTTCCGCTGTGTCCCAATTTTGTAATTCAAATCAAGTAGACCCCACACAGTTTATTATCGCCAATCGTGTGAGATGTAGTACAAAATATCTTGGAGCACCGTCAGTGTATATAGTACGCCTATGGCTTACGTGAGAAGGTGCATCAGCTACAGTCCATAGCCGGCGTGTCAAGCACACTAGCTCGCTCCCCAAAAACTCCCACCTCTGCATCCCTTGCAATCTCGAAAATATCTACCGCCTGGAAGGTTTTAATGTTTGATAGCACACCATTTGTATGTGCGGACCATGTGCGATGTCTGTTACTCCCTCTCTGCTTCAGTCCCTTGATTCAAATTTTTAGTAGCCCCGGCATTTTACTCCCGCCTATGCATCCCTCGCAATCTCAAAAATATCTGCTCGCCCTGGATCCAAATTTTTAGTAGCCCCGCCTTGTTACTCCCGCCTAGTAAAATTTTCAGTTACCGCAGTATTTCCCCAAAGACAACCTCCGCTCACACAGACACACACAACCCTCGAAACCATTGGTAGGACGCCGCCATCGCCGGCGCCTCCATCCTCAACCTCTACCTGTGTGTCGGGGAGCTCGAGGAGAAAATGGCCAAAAATAGGTTTATCACGGCCTTTTCGCCCGACGCCGGTGAGGTGGCCGCCGAGGTGTCCCCGTCGTCCTTCGCAGGCCCGATCAGCCATTACCGGTCCCCTGATCCACCCGTCGTCGCGCCCCTACGCCGGCTCGAGGACTTCCCTGTCCTCCCCCGGACCCGGCAGCCGACGAAGTCCTACCTCGGGGTCCGGTAGCGAGGGTGGGGGACATGGGTCACTGAGATTACAGATCGAGAGACCCAGACCCGCCGGTGGCTGGGTAGCTTCCACACGGCCGAGCTCGCAGCCATGGAGTACGATCGCTGGCAGGTCTGCTACCACGGTGCGGTGGCTAGGCTCAATTTCCCCTTCGGCACAGGTCCGGTTGACCTAGTTCCCCCGGAGCCAGGGGTCGTGAGCTCGGCTATGGCGCGGGAGGACCGCGAGGCATGGGAGCGCCTCGCGGCCGAGGTCACCGACGAGGCCTACATGCAAGAGCTCCGTCGGCAGCACCCGAAGCTCGTGGAGACAGAGCGGGCGATATTTACCGACGCGGAGGGTGGTGAGGTTATCGCGCTCTCCTCCGATGATGAGGTCGAAGGCGGCTAGGACGGCGGTGCGGAGGGCTCCGAGGTTATCGCGCTCTCCCCTAATGACAAGGTCGAAGGCGGCGCTGACGGCAGCGCGGAGGGCGTCGAGGTGGGCCCCGAGGACGAGGAGATCGATGTCAAAGAGTGCAGGAGTGCCTTCCCCAACGACCCTGAGGGAGTCCTAGATTAAGGGGTCTCCGCACAGCCGGACTATATCCTTTGGCCAGACTGTTGGACTATGAAGATACAAGATTGAAGACTTCGTCTCGTGTCTGGATGGGACTCTACTTGGCGTGGAAAGCAAGCTAGGCAATATGGATATGTATATCTCCTCCTTTGTAACCGACCTTGTGTAACCCTAGCCCCCTCCGGTGTCTATATAAACCGGAGGGTTTTAGTCCGTAGGACAACAGACAATCATACCATAGGCTAGCTTCTAGGATTTAGCCTCTCCGATCTCTTGGTAGATCAACTCTTGTAATACTCATATCATCAAGAATAAATCAAGCAGGACGTAGGGTTTTACCTCCATCAAGAGGGCCCGAACCTTGGTAAAACATCGTGTCCCCTACCTCCTATTACCATCCGCCTTAGACGCACAGTTCGGGACCCCCTACCCGAGATCCACCGGTTTTGACACCGACATTGGTGCTTTCATTGAGAGTTCCTCTGTGTCGTCGCCATTATGCTTGATGGCTCCTACGATCATCGATAGCGACGCAGTCTAGGGTGAGACTTTTCTCCCCGGACAGATCTTTGTGTTCGGCGGCTTCGCACTGCGGGCCAACTCGCTTGGCCATCTGGAGCAGATCGAAAGTTACGCCCCTGGCCACCAGGTCGGGTTTGGAAGCTTAAATTACACGGCCGATATCCGCGGAGACTTGATCTTCGACGGATTCGAGCCCCTGCCTTGTGCGCCGCGCGGACACGATGAGTACGATTTAGCTCTACCATCGGACCGTATTCAGGAGATCGCACCGGCAGCCGCCCCGAGCCTCAATTCGGAGCCAGTTGCGCCATCCATGGACGGGTGGATAGACCCCGACACGGAGGCCATATCCTCAGCGGCGATCGAGCCGAATGTCGACCTTAGCTTCACGAGAGCCGCGTTGCCAAACTTCCGGATCCTTCTCCGGCCACGGGCTCCGAACTGCCTACGCTCGTCAAATCTGATTGGGCGCCGATCATGGAGTTTACCTCCGTGGATATTTTTCAGCACTCGCCCTTTGTGACATACTGAACTCATTAAGGTCTCTCTCCTTGTTAGGAGAGTCCTGGCCGAACTACTTCCGGCAGGATTGGGATGCGGATGACGAAGAAATTCGCCGCCCACCCACCACCCACTTAGTAGCCTTTGTCGATGACTTAACCGACATGCTCGACTTCGACTCTGAAGACATCGACGGTATGGACGATGATGCGGGAGGCGAAGAGGAACCACTGCCCACAGGGCACCGGATGCCCACTTCATCACTTGACGTATACATAGTGGACACACCCAAAGAAAATAACGATGAGGAACGGAAGGACGCAGCGAAGGGTGGTTCCCTCGAGCACTAGTCAAAGCAGTGGCGTAAACACCACTCCAAATCCCGCCTCGACAGAAATAACGATCACATAGACCCAGCGTTAGAGCAGGGTGAACCATTGCCCCACCACGGCAACACGGAAAATCAAGCCGAACAACCCAACCCCGTCGAAGATAACAGTCCGGACGACATCACACTGGACAGGCGCCAGGAGCAACATAATGCCCACCAAAGGCTTGTTGCCACGGCGAGGAGTCTGAAAAAACAGAAGCAAACGCTCAAGGCTGCACAAGACACACTCAAAATAAAATGGAGTGAAGTACTCAACACTGCAGCGAAATACGGAAGTACTCAACACCAAGAGCTATCCGAAGCGAAATTTGCTACCTGAATTTGATGAGGAGGCCTTAGATCCTCCACAATTAAAAAATAAAACGGCCATCCGGTCGGATAGACGACCTCATAGCCAACATAAAGCGGCAATCGACGCCGCACATAAACAAGTACGTGATCCGCATAAGGGCTCGCATCAGAAGGACAGCGCAACCAGATCCATCTATGGACCATGCAGGCGCGCTCCAACATACAATGCAACACAACAAACATCCGAACACCACCGTACACCCAAATACAGGGGTGCCACACACCCTCTATGTTTCACCGACAAGGTGCTGGATCATGAATTTCCAGAAGGATTCAAACCCGTAAACATAGAGGCGTACGACGGAACAACAGACCCTGGGGTCTGGATTGAGGACTACATCCTCCATATCCATATGGCTCGAGGAGATGATCTCCACGCCATCAAGTACTTACTCCTCAAGCTCAAAGGGCCAGCCCGGCACTGGCATAAAAGCCTCCCCGAAAACTCCATCGGAAGCTGGGAAGAGCTCGAAGATGCCTTTTGGGCAAATTTTCAAGGGACATATGTCCGACCACCGGATGCAGACGATTTAAGTCATATAACTCAACAGCCCGGTGAGTCAGCCCAAAAACTTTGGAACAGGTTCCTCACTAAAAAGAACCAAATAGTCGACTGTCCTGACGCCGAAGCCTTAGCAGCTTTTAAGCATAGCTTCCGAGACGAATGGCTTGCCAGACACCTCGGTCAAGAAAAGCCGAGAACAATGGCAGCATTAACAAGCCTCATGACCCGTTTTTGCGCGGGCGAGGACAGTTGGTTAGCCAGATGCAGCACCAATGACCGAAGTAGATCCGAAGTCAGGGATGGAAACGGGAAATCATGACGCAGCAAGAATACGCGTCGGAATAAGGAAGACAGCCCTAAGAGCACGGCGTTAAACACCGGATTTAGAAGCTCTCGGCCAGGCCAGCAGAAGCCGCCCTCCAACGGCAACAGAGACGAACTGTCCAGCCTAAACAAAATTCTGGACCAAATATGTCAGATCCATAGCACCCCTGATAAACCTGCAAATCATACCCACAGAGAATGTTGGGTCTTCAAACAGTCCGGCAAGGTCAACGCCGAACACAAGGGGCAGGATACACCAAGTGAAGACGAGGACGAACCTCGCAAGCAAAGCACAGGGGAGCAGAAGAAATTCCCACAAGAAGTCAAAACAGTCAACGTGTTACACGTGATAAAAAGGAGAAACAAAGCGGCACCTTTAGAGGAACATGCCCCAGGGCCTATCACCGCGGAGCTCCGCCACTGGTCATCCCAACCGATCACCTTCGACCATCGGGATTACTCGGCAAGTATCCGGCGTGCAGGATGGGCTGCCTTGGTATTAGATCCAATAATTGACGGATACCACTTCACCCGAGTCCTGATGGACGGCGGTAGCAGTTTAAATCTGATATATTAGGACACAGTCCGCAAAATGGGGATAGACCCAACAAAAATTCGCCGCAGCGATGCTACCTTTAAAGGACTGACGCCAGGCCCGGAGGCTCACTGCAGGGGCTCCCTGCTACTAGAGGTTATATTTGGCTTCCCCGATAACTTCCGCAGCGAAAATTTAACTTTCCACGTCGCTCCGTTCCAAAGTGGCTATCAAGCACTACTCGGACGTGAAGCTTTCGCTCGCTTTAACGCAATACCGCATTACGCTTCCCTCAAGCTCAAGATGCCCGGTCCACGCGGCATCATTACAGTAAATGGAAATATTGAGCACTCCTTGCGCGCCGAAGACGGTGCGGTCGCTTTGGCCGCCGCACACTAAATGGCCTCACCAGCTCAAGCATTTGACAGGTCGTTAAGACCACGGACACGGCTAGACGAGTCCGGCTCAGCTATATGTAATTAATACAGGTTTGATGGCTATACCCCTGTTACAATACAAGGGGCTCAACGCGCGCGCAACAGTGGCAGTAAGGCTCACCTTTACTCATTTTCAACTATATATTGTTTATTTAGTATAACTTAACTTTTGCACGGCAACTTTTCAATTAAGTTCCTCTCTTTTTCAGATGACCACCGTGCTACACCCGTCCAGGATACGGCACAACGGAGATACAGGCGCAGACGTGCAGCAGGGACCCGTTCCAACGATTCTTTGTAGATTAAGACCCTGCGTAAACCTTTTTTACTGTCTCTTGTTGATTTACATCCCTCGGATTCTCAGTACAACCAAGAAGGATGCTGACGTCTTGGCATGTGGCCACGCCAGAATAATGCACGTACCTAGACACCAGGGGCTTATTACAAAGGGTACTATTTAGATCCAGTTTACACCATAAAGACCGAATACCTTAGGGAGTGTTCGGCGTCACGAGTTTGGCCTTATATGCATCATCTCCGAATCATGTCTTTGGTCAAATGTTGGGTTTGCCCGGCTCTTGTGTTTTGCTGCCTTACGTTCCGCTCTATCGGCTAAGGCGGCACCAGGAGAACTACTACGATTGTGCCCTGGTTCATCCGGACGAGCACCTCAGTAGAGAAAGCTGAAAACTGACTCTCATGATATAGCGTGAGACTGGTCAACCACTCGATGACCTATTGGAATCTTCAGGATTCCTACGCATTAACGAAGGGCCATTTCCCAGCCAGGCATGTACGCACCCCGAATCTGGATGAGTGCGGAGCCACCAGGGGCTATATAGTAGCCCCACTGTCAAACTCCTATGGCTAAGTGAAAGTGTTAAAGCATTATAGTCCGGTTGCCTAGTTTGCTGCGCTATCACCTCCTTAATAGGACCAAGCCGTTGGCTTAAGTGTGAATACGCATCTTCTGCGAACACCCCCGCATTATATGCGTGGGGGCTGAAGACGACGACTGCAATCTTTCAGGTTATATGAATGTATACAGAAATGGCCGCACAGGAGGCATCCCAATACTTTCGGGCAAAAGTATAAATACAGCCTTGATAAATTCAATAAAACGTTGTTTTTACAATGGGAATACATGTCACTCAAACATAATATTCTTCAAGCATTGGGCCTCTATCGTACAAGCGCCCTCAAGAACTTCTTCAAAATAGTGCTCGGTAGCCACTCGGCCTATGGCCGAACCCTGCGCCGCAACAGTGGTGGCATCCATCTCCGCCCAGTATGTTTTGACACGGGCAAGGGCCATCTGCGAGCCTTCTATGCACGCCGACCTCTTCATCACATTAATGCGCGGCACCGCACCAAGGAACTGCTGCACCAAGCTAAAATAGCTGTTCGGCTTTGGCCTTTCCGGCCACAGATGATCCACGACAGACCTCATGGCGAGTCCGGACAATCTATTGAGTTCGGCCCATTCGGCAAGCTGATTAGTCAATGGAAGCGGACGCTCTAGAACGTTAAATTGCGACCAGAACAGCTTGTCCACTTCACGATCTGTCTGATCTCGGAAGTATTCGGCCGCATCGACAGCGATCGCCGCTAAGTCCAGATATGCGTCGGCGGAACTCCACAGCCGATCCAGAGGGGTATACCGTGGATGGTCGAACTTCCTTCGCAGCATAAAGGGCTTCCCAACCACAATGTCCCCGGCTTCACGCAGTTCCTCCTTCTTCACTCTCATTGCAGAGCGGGTGTCTTTGGTCGCCATTGTGGCCTTTTCAAGGTCCGTAGCCTTCGCCCGGTTTTCTTCCTCAAGAACCTGGTAGCGGTCGGCAGTGTCTTTTAACTTCACAGCCATTTTGGCCATTTTCTCTTTGCTCTCGCTATGAGCGGCCTTCTCAGCTTTCAACTCTTCGGCCGCCTTCAAATCGGCCGCATTACTACTCCTTGCTTGCTCCTTGGCTCGGGCAAGCTCTCTCCACAAGGCCTCCACGGTGGCAGCTCCATCTGCAGTCACAACATATTAAAGATACTGGCATGACGCTGCTCTTACTACGTGACATCCACTATAAATATCACCTACCCTGGGCCTCGTCAAGCCGCTTGTTAACAAGCTCGATGTCGGCATCCGCCGCATCCAGTTGTCGCTTTAGTTCGGCAACCCCATCAGTCTGGCTAGCCACCGGAGCTTCAGACACCTGCACATAACGGCAGTCTGGTTATTACCTGGGACTATGATCCTCTATTCGCCGCTGTTTTTGACAACAACCAGAGTCTCAGGGGCTACTATCTACACAGGGCACACCTAAAAATGTGCGGATGCATATCATGTCACGTACCTCAAAGCCCGTCAGTAGACTCATAAAGGCTTCATGCAACCCGCTTTCAGCGGACGAAATCCTTTCAATCACCGTACCCTTCAATGTACGGTGCTCTTCTGAGATAGTGGCTCACCCTAGCAGATCCCTCAGTGCGTCCGACCACATACCAGACGGTGCCGGATTCTTTTGGTTGCTCTCTTCAAGAGCCGGATACTAAGGGCTTCGGGTGACCATGGGATTACCTTCTGGCCTTGCCGGATCCAGAGAAACTCTCCGTGATGACACTTCAAGGTTGCCCGCTTCTTGAGCCGGGGAGTCCGGGGGAGGCGTTTCGCTCTCCATCATCTCCGGAAGAAGATCCCCCGAAGACGAGCTCTGCTGAGAAGGGCTCAAATCAGAACTGCAACATAGATGCTTTGGTTATCTTCCTCAGAAGTAAGGTAGAATATCTTCACTATTAAGTCCTTTTTGATTACTTACATCTCGTTAGAGGGCTGATCCCCGCACGGACTTTGTGCGGCAAGAGCACCCTCCGAGACGGGACCCTCTGGTGGAGTTTTCTTCTCCCGTTTGGAAACCTTGGTTTCCGGGTCATCAGAGGTAGTCCTCTTCCTCCCCCGGGGCGAGGGAATGTCAGATTCCTTCCCTTGGTTATCCTCCCTCACGGAGGCGCTCATTCGCTCGGTTGGGACAGGTAGCGGTGGGGGCCCACTTTCGCCCTCTTTATTCCCCCTTCATCTTCCTTTGAGGGCACCAGGCAAGGTGCTGGCTCGAGCATCTTTTCCAGCACCGGATTTTCCAAACCTTCGGGAAGGGGGCCGAACACCGGATCATCTTCGCCTTTGTTATCCAGTCCTAGTCAAAAAGCGATTCTTCAGAATGACATCATGATAAATGAAAGACAGTGTGTTCGGCTAGAGGATTACTTACTTGGGCCGCGGTGCGGTTGCTGCTCAGGCCCACGTCCTCGGAGGTATCCGGACACTCTATTTGGGGTCCGAAGAACGACTTGTACATCTCCTCGTGCGTCAGGCCGAGGAAATTCTGAATAGCGCGCGGTCCTTCTAGGTTGAATTCCCACAAGCGGAGGGCCCGGCGTTTGCAAGGCTGGACTTGACGAACCAGCATGACTTGCACTACCATAACCAAACTAAAATCTCCCTCGAAGAGATCCCGGATGCGGCTCTGCAGTATGGGCACATCCTTGGCTGGACCCCAGCTCAGCCCCATGCTGATCCATGACATCAGTTGTGGTGGAGGGCCCGAGCGAAAGGCGGGGGAAGCTACCCACTTGGTGAAGGAAATATGCCCTAGAGGCAATAATAAAGTTATTATTTATTTCCTTATATCATGATAAATGTTTATTATTCATGCTAGAATTGTATTAACCGGAAACATTATACTTGTGTGAATACATAGACAAATAAAGTGTCACTAGTATGCCTCTACTTGACTAGCTCGTTAATCAAAGATGGTTATGTTTCCTAACCATAGACATGAGTTGTCATTTGATTAACGGGATCACATCATTAGGAGAATGATGTGATTGACTTGACCAATTCCGTTAGCTTAGCACCCGATCGTTTAGTATGTTGCTATTGCTTTCTTCATGACTTATACATGTTCCTATGACTATGAGATTATGCAACTCCCGTTTACCGGAGGAACACTTTGTGTGCTACCAAACGTCACAACATAACTGGGTGATTATAAAGGAGCTCTACAGGTGTCCCCAAAGGTAAATGTTGGGTTGGCGTATTTCGAGATTAGGATTTGTCACTCCGATTGTCGGAGAGGTATCTCTGGGCCATGTCGGTAATGCACACCACATAAGCCTTGCAAGCATTGCAACTAATGAGTTAGTTGTGAGATGATGTATTACGGAACGAGTAAAGAGACTTGCCGGTAACGAGATTGAACTAGGTATTAAGATACCGACGATCGAATCTCGGGCAAGTAACATACCGATGACAAAGGGAACACCGTATGTTGTTATGCGGTCTGACCGATAAAGATCTTCGTAGAATATGTGGGAGCCAATATGAGCATCCAGGATCCGCTATTGGTTATTGACCGGAGACGTGTCTCGGTCATGTCTACATTGTTCTCGAACCCGTAGGGTCTGCAGGCTTAAGGTTTCGATGATAGTTATATTATGAGTTTATGAGTTTTGATGTACCAAAGGAGTTCGGAGTCCCGGATGAGATCAGGGACATGACGAGGAGTCTCGAAATGGTCGAGACGTAAAGATCGATATATTGGACGACTATATTCGGACATCGGAAAGGTTCCGAGTGATTCGGGTATTTTTCGGAGTACTGGAGAGTTACGGGAATACGTATTGGGCCTTATTGGGCCATACGGGAAAGAAGAAAAAGGGCCTCAAGGGTGGCCGTACTCCTCCCCTTGGTCTGGTCCGAATTGGACTAGGGAAGGGGGGCGCCCCCTTCCTTCCTTCTCCTTTTCCCTTCCTCTTTTCCTATTCCATATGGGAGGTGGAATCCTACTAGGACTAGGGAGTCCTAGTAGGACTCCACACTTGGCGCGCCCCCTCCTAGGGCCGGCCTTCTCCTCCCTTGCTCCTTTATATACGGGGGCAGGGGCACCCCATAGACAGAAGTTGATCTTCATGATCGTTCCTTATCCGTGTGCGGTGCCCCCCTCCACGATATTACACCTCGGTCATATTGTAGCGGTGCTTAGGCGAAGCCCTGCGACGGTAGAACATCAAGATCGTCACCACGCCGTCATGCTGACGGAACTCTTCCCCGAAGCTTTGCTGGATCGGAGCCCGGGGAGCGTCATCGAGCTGAACGTGTGCCAAGAACTCGGAGGTGCCGGAGTAACGGTGCTTGGATCGGTTGAACCGTGAAGATGTACGACTACATCAACCACCTTGTGCTAACGCTTTCGTTGTCGATCTACAAGAGTACGTAGATCACACTCTCCCTTCTCGTTGCTATGCATCACCATGATCTTGCGTGTGCGTAGGAATTTTTTTGAAATTACTACGTTCCCCAACAGTGGCATCCGAGCCTAGGTTTTATATGTTGATGTTATATGCACCAGTAGAACACAAGTGAGTTGTGGGCGATATAAGTCATACTGCTTACCAGCATGTCATACTTTGGTTCGGCGGTATCGTTGGACGAAGCGGCCCAGACCGACATTACGCGTACCCTTACGCGAGACCGGTTCTCCCGACGTGCTTTGCACAAAGGTGGCTAGCGGGTGACAGTTTCTCCAACTTTAGTTGAACCGAGTGTGGCTACTCCTGGTCCTTGCGAAGGTTAAAACAGCACCAACCTGACAAACTATCGTTGTGGTTCTGATGCGTAGGTAAGATTGGTTCTTGCTTAAGCCCGTAGCAGCCACGTAAAACTTGCAACAACAAAGTAGAGGACGTCTAACTTGTTTTTGCAGGGCATGTTGTGATGTGATAAGGTCAAGACATGATGCTAAATTTTATTGTATGAGATGATCATGTTTTGTAACTGAGTTATCGGCAACTGGCAGGAGCCATATGGTTGTCGCTTTATTGTATGCAATGCAATCGCGCTGTAATGCTTTACTTTATCACTAAGCGGTAGCGATAGTCGTGGAGGCATAAGATTGGCGAGACGACAACGATGCTACGATGGAGATCAAGGTGTCGCGCCGGTGACGATGGTGATCATGACGGTGCTTCGAAGATGGAGATCACAAGCACAAGATGATGGTGGCCATATCATATCACTTATATTGATTGCATGTGATGTTTATCTTTTATGCATCTTATCTTGCTTTGTTTGACGGTAGCATTATAAGATGATCTCTCACTAATTATCAAGAAGTGTTCTCCCTGAGTATGCACCATTGCGAAAGTTCTTCGTGCTGAGACACCACGTGATGATCGGGTGTGATAGGCTCTACGTTCAAATACAACGGGTGCAAAACAGTTGCACACGCAGAATACTCAGGTTATACTTGACGAGCCAAGCATATACAGATATGGCCTCGGAACACGGAGACCAAAAGGTCGAGCGTGAATCATATAGCAGATATGATCAACATAACAATGTTCACCAACGAAACTACTCCATCTCACGTGATGATCGGACATGGTTTAGTTGATTTGGATCATGTAATCACTTAGAGGATTAGAGGGATGTCTATCTAAGTGGGAGTTCTTAAGTAATATGATTAAACTGAACTTAACTTTATCATGAACTTAGTCCTGGTAGTATTTTGCAAATCATGTTGTAGATCAATAGCTCGCGTTGTTGCTTCCCTGTGTTTATTTTGATATGTTCCTAGAGAAAATTGTGTTGAAAGATGTTAGTAGCAATGATGCGGATTGGATCCGTGATCTGTGGTTTATCCTCATTGCTGCACAGAAGAATTATGTCCTTGATGCATCGCTAGGTGAAAAACCTATTGCAGGAGCAGATGCAGACGTTATGAACGTTTGGCTAGCTAAATATGATGACTACTTGATAGTTTAGTGCACCATGCTTAACGGCTTAGAATCGGGACTTCAAAGATGTTTTGAACGTCATGGACCATATGAGATGTTCCAGGAGTTGAAGTTAATATTTCAAGCAAATACCCGAGTTGAGAGATATGAAGTATCCAACAAGTTCTATAGCTAAAAGATGGAGGAGAATCGCTCAACTAGTGAGCATGTGCTCAGATTGTCTGGGTACTACAATCGCTTGAATCAAGTGGGAGTTAATCTTCCAGATAAGATAGTGATTGACAGAATTCTCTAGTCACCATCACCAAGTTAGTAGAACTTCGTGTTGAACTACAATATGCAAGGGATGACGAAAACGAATCCCGAGCTTTTCATGATGATGAAACCGATTAAGGTAGAAATCAAGAAATAGCATCAAGTGTTGATGGTTGACAAGATCACTAGTTTCAAGAAAAGGGCAGAGGGAAGAAGGGAACTTCAAGAAGAACAGCAAGCAAGTTGCTGCTCAAGTGAAGAAGCCCAAGTCTGGTCCTAAGCCTGAGACTAAGTGTTTCTACTGCAAAGGGATTGGTCACTGGAAGCGGAACTACCCCAAGTGATTGGCAGATAAGAAGGATGGCAAAGTGAACATAAGTATATTTGATATACATGTTATTGATGTGTACTTTACTAGTGTTTATAGCAACCCCTCAGTATTTGATACTAGTTCAGTTGCTAAGATTAGTAACTCGAAACGGGAGTTGCAGAATAAACAGAGACTAGTTAAGGGTGAAGTGACGATGTGTGTTGGAAGTGGTTCCAAGATTGATATGATCATCATCGCACACTCCCTATACTTTCGGGATTAGTGTTGAACCTAAATAAGTGTTATTTGGTGTTTGCGTTGAGCATGAATATGATTTGATCATGTTTATTGTAATACGGCTATTCATTTAAGTAAGAGAATAAATTGTTGTTCTGTTTACATGAATAAAACCTTATATGGTTACACACCCAATGAAAATAGTTCGTTGGATCTCGATCGTAGTGATACACATAATCATAATATTGAAACCAAAAGATGCAAAGTTAATAATGATAGTGCAACTTATTTGTGGCACTAACATTTAGGTCATATTGGTGTAAAGCACATGAAGAAACTCCAAGCTGATGGGTTTTTGGAATCACTTGATTATGAATCACTTGATGCTTGCGAACCATGCCTCATGGGCAAGATGACTAAAACGCTGTTCTCCGGAACTATGGAGCAAGCAACTGACTTATTGGAAATAATACATACTGATGTATGAGATCCGATGAGTGTTAAGGCTCGCGGCGGGTATCATTATTTTCTGACCTTCACAGATGATTTGAGCAGATATGGGTATATCTACTTAATGAAACACAAGTCTGAAATATTTGAAAAGTTTAAAGAATTTCAGAGTGAAGTGGAGAATCATCGTAACAAGAAAATAAAAGTTTCTACGATATGATCGCAAAGGTAAAATATTTGAGTTACGAGTCTGGCCTTCAGTTAAAACAATGTGAAATAGTTTCACTACTCACGCCACCTGGAACACCACAACATAATGGTGTGTCCGAACATCATAACCGTACTTTATTATATATGGTGGATCTATGATGTCTCTTACCGATCTACCACTATCGTTTTGGGGTTATGCATTAAAGACAGCTGCATTCACGTTTAAAAGGGCACCATCTAAGTCCGTTGAGACGACACAATCTGAACTATGGTTTGGCAAGAAACCAAAGTTGTCATTTCTTAAAAGTTTGGGATTGTGATGCTTATATGAAAAAGTTTCATCCTGATAAGCTCAAACCCAAATCGGAGAAATATGTCTTCATTGGATACCCAAAGGAGACTGTTGGGTACACCTTCTATCACAAATCCGAAGGCAAGACTTTTGTAGCTAAATTTGGAGTTTTTCTAGAGAAGGAGTTTCTCTCGAAAGAAGTGAGTGGGAGGAAAGTAGAACTTGACGAGGTAACTGTACCTGCTCCCTTATTGGAAAGTAGTACATCACAGAAACCTGTTTCTGTGACACCTACACCAATTAGTGAGGAAGCTAGTGATAATGATCATGATACTTCAGAACAAGATACTACCGAATCTCGTAGGTAAACCAGAGTGAGATCCGCACCAGAGTGGTACGGTAATCCTGTTCTGGAAGTCATGTTACTAGACCATGACGAACTTGCGAACTATGAGGAAGCGATGATGAGTCCAGATTCTGCGAAATGGTTTGAGGCCATAAAATCTGAGATATGATCCATGTATGAGAACAAAGTATGGACTTTGATGGATTTGCCCGATGATCGGCAAGCCATAGAAAATAAATGGATCTTCAAGAGGAAGACGGACGCTGATAGTAGTGTTACTATCTACAAAGTTAGAATTGTCGCAAAAGGTTTTCGACAAGTTCAAGGTGTTGACTACGATGAGATTTTCTCACTCGTATATATGCTTAAGTCTGTCCGAATCATGTTAGCAATTGCCGCATTTTATGAAATCTGGCAAATGGATAAACAAAACTGCATTCCTTAATGGATTTCTTAAAGAAGAGTTGTATATGATGCAACCAGAAGGTTTTGTCAATCCTAAAGGTGTTAACAAAATATGCAAGCTCCAAGGATCCATCTATGGACTGGTGCAAGCATCTCGGAGTTGGAATATACGCTTTGATAAGTTGATCAAAGCATATAGTTTTATACAGACTTACGGCGAAGCCTGTATTTACAAGAAAGTGAGTGGGAGCACTACAACATTTCTGATAAGTATATGTGAACAACATATTGTTGATCGGAAATAATGTATAATTTTCTGGAAAGCATAAAGGAATATTTGAAAGGAGTTTTTCAAAGAAAGACCTCAGTAAAGCTGCTTACAGATTGAGAATCAAGATCTATAGAGATAGATCAAGACGCTTGATAAGTTTTTTCAATGAGTACATACCTTGACAAGATTTTGAAGTAGTTCAAAATGGAACAGTCAAAGAAAGAGTTCTTGCCTGTGTTGCAAGGTGTGAAATTGAGTAAGACTCAAAGCCCGACCACGGCAGAAGATAGAAATAGAATGAAAGTCATTCCCTATGCCTCAGCCATAGGTTCTATAAAGTATGCCATGTTGTGTACCTGATCTATTGTATACCTTACACTGTGTTAAGCAAGGGAGTACAATAGTGATCTAAGAGTAGATCACTGGACAACGGTCAAAATTATCCTTAGTGCAATAAGGAAATATTTCTCAATTATGGAGGTGACAAAAAGGTTCGTCGTAAAAAGTTACGTCGATGCAAGTTTTGACACAGATCTGGATGACTCTAAGTCTCGATCTAGATACATATTGAAAGTCGGAGCAATAAGCTAGAGTAGCTCCGTGCAGAGCATTGTTGACATAGAAATTCGCAAAATACTTACGGATCTGAATGTGACAGACCCGTTGACTAAAATTATCTCACAAGCAAAACATGATCACACCTTAGTACTCTTTGGGTGTTAATCACATAGCGATGTGAACTAGATTAATGACTCTAGTAAACCCTTTGGGTGTTGATCACATATCGATGTGAACTATGGGTGTTAATCACATGGTGATGTGAACTATTGTTGTTAAATCACATGGCGATGTGAACTAGATTATTGACGCTAGTGCAAGTGGGAGACTGAAGGAAATATGCCCTAGAGGCAATAATAAAGTTGTTATTTATTTCCTTATATCATGATAAATGTTTATTATTCATGCTAGAATTGTATTAACCGGAAACATAATACATGTGTGAATACATAGACAAACAAAGTGTCACTAGTATGCCTCTACTTGACTAGCTCGTTAATCAAAGATGGTTATGTTTCCTAACCATAGACATGAGTTGTCATTTGATTAACGGGATCACATCATTAGGAGAATGATGTGATTGACTTGACCCATTCCGTTAGCTTAGCACCCGATCGTTTAGTATGTTGCTATTGCTTTCTTCATGACTTATACATGTTCCTATGACTATGAGATTATGCAACTCCCGTTTACCGGAGGAACACTTTGTGTGCTACCAAACGTCACAACGTAACTGGGTGATTATAAAGGAGCTCTACAGGTGTCTCCAAAGGTACATGTTGGGTTGGCGTATTTCGAGATTAGGATTTGTCACTCCGATTGTCGGAGAGGTATCTCTGGGCCCTCTCGGTAATGCACATCACTTATGCCTTGCAAGCATAGCAACTAATGAGTTAGTTGCGGGATGATGTATTACGGAACGAGTAAAGAGACTTGCCGGCAACGAGATTGAACTAGGTATTGGAATACCGACGATCGAATCTCGGGCAAGTAACATACCGATGACAAAGGGAACAACGTATGTTGTTATGCGGTCTGACCGATAAAGATCTTCGTAGAATATGTAGGAGCCAATATGAGCATCCAGGTTCCGCTATTGTTTATTGACCCGAGACGTGTCTCGGTCATGTCTACATAGTTCTCGAACCTGTAGGGTCCGCACGCTTAATGTTTCGATGACTGTTATATTATGACTTTATGAGTTTTGATGTACCGAAGGAGTTCGGAGTCCCGGATGAGATCGGGGACATGACGAGGAGTCTCGAAATGGTCGAGACGTAAAGATCGATATATTGGACGACTATATTCGGACATCGGAAAGGTTCCGAGTGATTCGGGTATTTTTCGGAGTACCGGAGAGTTACGGGAATACGTATTGGGCCTTATTGGGCCATACGGGAAAGAAGAAAAAGGGCCTCAAGGGTGGCCGCACCCCTCCCCTTGGTCTGGTCCGAATTGGACTAGGGAAGGGGGGCGCCCCCTTCCTTCCTTCTCCTTTTCCCTTCCTCTTTTCCTATTCCATATGGGAGGTGGAATCCTACTAGGACTAGGGAGTCCTAGTAGGACTCCACACTTGGCGCGCCCCCTCCTAGGGCCGGCCTCCTCCTCCCTTGCTCCTTTATATACTGGGGAGGGGGCACCTCCATAGACACAAGTTGATCCATCGTGATCGTTCCTTAGCCGTGTGCGGTGCCCCCCTCCACCATATTCCACCTCGGTCATATTTGTAGCGGTGCTTAGGCGAAGCCCTGCGACGGTAGAACATCAAGATTGTCACCACGCCGTCGTGCTGACGGAACTCTTCCCCGAAGCTTTGCTAGATCGGAGCCCGGGGAGCGTCATCGAGCTGAACGTGTGCCAAGAACTCGGAGGTGCCGGAGTAATGGTGCTTGGATCAGTTGAACTGTGAAGACGTACGACTACATCAACCACGTTGTGCTAACGCTTCCGTTGTCGATCTACAAGGGTACGTAGATCACACTCTCCCCTCTCGTTGCTATGCATCACCATGATCTTGCGTGTGCGTAGGAATTTTTTTGAAATTACTACGTCCCCCAACACTTGGCACTTCTGGGAGTGGTGATGTAGAACCACTCCCGTTGCCATAATCCGGACACCTCTGGAAAGGAACCTTTTGGCCACGCAGCTCCGGCAATCTTGCTTATTAATGCACCCCGCACACTGCATACTGCCCTTCGGCTGTCTTCGGCTTCACACCAAAGGTCTTGAGCCACAGGCCGAAGTGAGGGGTAATGCGGAGGAAGGCCTCACATACGACAATAAATGCCGAAATGTGGAGAAAGGAATCCGGGGCTAGATCATGGAAATCAAGCCCGTAATAGAACATCAAACCCCTTACGAGGGGATCCAGAGTGAGGCCCAGTCCTCGGGGGAAGTGGGAGATGAACACGACGTCTTCATTGGGTTCAGGAGTAGGGACGACCTGCCCTTGGGCGAGCAGACGATGTGAGACTTCGGCGGTCAGGTATCTTGCCTCCCTTAACTTCTTGATATCCTCTTCCGTGATGGAGGAAGGCACCCACCGGCCCTGGAGGCTGGATCCGGACATGATTGAAGATCCGAAGCACCTGACCTAGGCTTTGAGTGTTAGAACTTGAGCGGGGGAGGGATTCGATTGAGCATGGGAGGAAAAAAGTAAAAGCCTTGACCCTTTATAAAGAGGGTGAATATCAAGCGTCCTCCTCGTGGCCGTTTGGGACTTGCCTAAAATCTAGGAGTCCTAGGCGTGGTTGGGTTACCCACGACCGTATTGATGAGAATCATGTAATAAGGGGGACACGATCTCTGCTTTGACAAGACGTGTCAAGAAACTGCCTCGCGTTATGTGCGGGGCTAGTTAAAGGAAACGGTTCGAATAATCACCGGGGCATGGCATAATGTCATGTTGTGTCAGCAAAATAGATTTGTGGAAATATTATTCTCTCTACGGTGGTAGGTGGAACTTTTTATGCAGGGTCGGACACTATCATTGTATTCAAATTTTTCCGTGGTGTATTCGGAGGAGGAACCCGCCTTGCAATGTCGAAGACAATACTGCGCGCCAGACTCATCGTCATTGAAGTCTGGTTCAGGGACTACTGAGGGAGTCCTGGATTAAGGGGTCTCCGGACAGCCGGACTATATCCTCTGGCCGGACTGTTGGACTATGAAGATACAAGATTGAAGACTTCGTCTCGTGTCTGGATGGGACCCTACTTGGCGTGGAAGGCAAGCTAGGCAATACGGATATGTATATCTCCTTCTTTATAACCGACATTGTGTAACCCTAGCCCCCTCCGGTGTCTATATAAACCGGAGGGTTTTAGTCCGTAGGACAACATACAATCATACCATAGGCTAGCTTCTAGGGTTTAGCCTCTACGATCTCGTGGTAGATCAACTCTTGTAATACTATCATCAAGAATAAATCAAGCAAGACGTAGGGTTTTACCTCCATCAAGAGGGCCCGAACCTGGGTAAAACATCGTGTCCCCTACCTCCTGTTACCATCCACCTTAGACGCACAGTTCGGGACCCCCTACCCGAGATCCGCCGAATTTAACACCGACAGACCCAGACGACGGTACTGGCCCGGACCCGGCTCACGGCGCACCGTACATGACGAGGAAGGATTGGTTCGACCTCTACTTCGACCAAAAGTAGTTTAGCTTAGTTTAAATTTATGTTTTTTGTTCGGTTATGCAAAACTATCTATGTTTATGTTTGAATGCATGCTACTTTCGGTTGAACCTGCTTTGAACTTGATCAAATTGAAGTTTACAACCTTAAGTTTAGGGGATCGACTAGAAAAGGCCAAAAATTTCTACGCACACGTAATGATCTATCCATGGAGATGCATAACAACAAAGGGTAGAGTGTGTCTACGTACCCTCGTAGACCGTAAGGGGAAGCGTTTCACAACGCGGGTGATGTAGTCGAACTTCTTCGCACTTCAACCGATCAAGTACCGAACGCACGACACCTCGGCGTTCTGCACACGTTCAGCTCGGTGACATCCCTTGCCTTCTTGATCTAGCAAGACGATGAAGTAGTAGATGAATTCTGTTAGCACGATGGAGTGGTGACAATGATGGTGAAGTAATCTTCGCAGGGCTTCGCCTAAGCACTACAAAAATATAACCGGGGGTGTAAACGGTGGAGGGGGTGATGCACACGCCTAGGCAATTGTCTGGTGTGTGCTAGCCCCCCCCCCCACATATATATAGGTGGGAGGGAGGGAGGAGCAGCCATAGGAGGCGCCCAAGTAGGAGGAATCCTACTTGGAGTCCCTCCAAAGCCGCGCCCCCTTCCATATATAACCGAGGGAGAAGGAAAGAGGGGGGGAGAGGGAAGGAAGTGGGAATCCTAATCCACACCTCCCTTTCCCTTCTACTCTTTCCTTCCCCTCCTTAGTCAAGCCCAAATGGGGGGCGCACCAGCCCCTTGTGGATAGTGTGTTTCCCCTCTTGGCCCATAAGGCCCATATCTTTTGTCGGGGGTGCCCGGAACCCCTTCTGGTGACCCGATAAGTACCTGATACCCCCTGAAACACTTCCGGTGTCCGAATACTATCATCCTATATATCAATATTTACCTCTCGACCATTTTGAGACTCCTCGTCACATCCGTGATCTCATCCGGGACTCCGAAAAACATTCGGTCACAAATCACATTACTCATTTAATACTAAATCATCATCAAACGTTAAGCGTGCGGACCCTACTAGTTCGAGAACTATGTAGACATGACCCAAGACACCTCTCCGGTCAGTAACCAATAGCGGAACCTGGATGCCCATATTGGCTCCTAGATATTCTACGAAGATCTTTATCGTTCGTACCGTTATGACAACATGCCTAATTCCCTTTGTCCATCGGTATGTTACTTGCCCGAGATTCGATCGTCGGTATCTTCATACCTAGTTCAATCTCATTATTGGCAAGTCTCTTTACTCGTTCTATAATACATCACCTCATTACTAACTCCTTAGTAGTTTGCTTGCAAGCTTATGATGTGTATTACCCAGAGGGCCCAGAGATACTTCTCCGATACTCGGATTGACAAATCCTAATCTCAATCTATGCCAACTCAACAAACACCTTCGGAGATACCTGTAGAGCATTTTTATAATCACCCAGTTACGTTGTGACATTTGATAGAACACAAGGCATTCCTCCAGTATCCGGGAGTTGCATAATCTCATAGTCGAAGGCATATGTATTTGACATGAAGAAAGCAATAGCAATAAAATTGAACGATCATTATGCTAAGCTAATGGATGGGTCTTGTCCATCACATCATTCTCCTAATGATGTGATCCCGTTATCAAATGACAACTCATGTCCATGTTTAGGAAACCTTACTTTGATCAACGAGCTAGTCTAGTAGAGGCTCACTAGGGACATGGTATTTGTTTATGTATTCACACATGTATTAAGGTTTCCGATAAATACAATTCTAGCATGACTAATAAACCTTTATCATGAATAAGGCAATATAAAACAACTTTACTATTGCCTCTAGGGCATATTTCCTTCAGTCTCCCACTTGCACTAGAGTCAGTAATCTAGTTCACATCACCATGTGAATAACACCCATAGTTCACATCGTCATGTGATTAACACCTACAGTTCACACCGCCATGTTACCAACACCCAAAGGGTTTACTAGAGTCAATAATCTAGTTCACATTGCCATGTGATTAACACCCAAAGAGTAATAAGGTGTGATCATGTTTTGCTTGTGAGAGAAGTTTAGTCAACAGGTCTGTCAGATTCAAATATGTATGTATTTTGCAAATTTCTATGTCTACAATGCTCTGCATGGAGCTACTCTAGCTAACGTCTCCAACATTCAATATGTATCCAGATTGAGACTTTGAGTCGTCTAGATAAGTGTCAAAGCTTGCATCGACGTAACTCCTTACGACGAAATCTTTATCACCTCCATAACCGAGAAACATTTCCTTAGTCCTCTTTAAGGCACCTAAGGATAATTTTGACCGTTGTCCAGTGGTCCACTCCTGGATCACTCTTGTACCCTCTTTGCCAGATAAGTGGCAAGACACACATCGGGTCTGGTGTAAAACATGGCATATCATATAGAACATATGGCCGAGGCATAGGGAATGACTTTCATTCTCTCTCTATCTTCTGCCGTGGTCGGGCTTTGAGTCTTACTCAACTTCACACCTTGTAATACAGGCAAGAACCCCTTCTTGGAATGAACCATTTTGAACTTCTTCAAATCTTATCAAGGTTTGTGTTTTCTGATAGTTATATTAAGCATCTTGATCTATCCCTATAGATATTGATGCTCAATATGCAAGTAGCTTCACCGAGGTAGTTTATTGAAAAAATCTTATTCAAGTATCCTTTTATGCTATCCAGAAATTCTATATCATTTCCAATCAACAGTATGTCATCCAGATATAATATTGGAAATGCTATAGAGCTCCCACTCACTTTCTTGAAAACACAGGCTTCACCGTAAATTTGTATAAAACCATATGCTTTGATCACCTCATCAAAGCATATATTCCAACTCTGAGATGCTTGCACCAGTCCATAGATGGATCGCTGGAGCTTGCACACTTTGTTAGCACCTTTAGGATCGACAAAACCTTTTGGTTGCATTATATACAACTCTTCTTTGAGATATCCACTTAAGGAATGCGGTTTTGACAGCCATTTGCCAGATTTCATAATAATAAAATGTGGGAATTGCTAACATTATTTGGACGGACTTAAGCATCTCTACGGGTGAGAAAGTCTCATCGTAGTCAACCCCTTGAACTTGTTGAAAACCCTTTGCGACTAGTCGAGCTTTGTAGACAGTAACATTACCATCAGCGTAAGTCTTCTTCTTGAAGATCCATTTCTCTATGGCTTGCCAATCATCGGGCAAGTCCACCAAAGTCCACACTTTGTTCTCATACATGGATCCTATCTCAGATTTCATGGCCTCAAGCCATCTGTCGGAATTTGGGCTCATCATAGCTTATTCATAGTTCGTAGGTTCACCATGGTCTAGTAACAATACTTCTAGGATAGGACTACCGTACCACTTTAGTGCGGAACTTGCTCTATTCGACCTACAAAGTCCAGTAGTAACTTTATCCGAAGTTTCATGATCATCATCATTAGCTTCCTCTCTAGTTGGTGTAGGCACCACGGGAACGGATTTCTATGATGTGCTACTCTCCAATTCAAGAGAAGGTACATTTACCTCATCAAGTTCTACTTTCCTCCCACTCACTTTTTTCTAGAGAAACTCGTTCTCTGTAAAGGACCCATTCCTAGCAACAAAGATCTTGCCTTCGGATCTATGGTAGAAGGTGTACCCAATAGTTTCTTTAGGGTATCCTATGAAGACGCACTTCTCCAATTTGGGTTCAAGCTTATCTGGCTGAAGCTTTTTGACATAAACATTGCATCCCCAAACTTTAAGAAACGACAACTTAGGTTTCTTCCCAAACCACAGTTCATATGGTGTCGTCTCAACAGATTTAGACAGTGCCCTATTTAATGTGAATGTAGTTCTCTCTAATGCATAAACCCAAAACGATAGTGGGAAATCGGTAAGAGACATCATAGAACGCACCATATCCAATAAAGTACGGTTATGACGTTCAGACACACCATTACGCTGTGGTGTTCAAAGTGGCGCGAGTTGTGAAACAATTCCACATTGTTTTAAATGAAGGCCAAACTCATAACTCAAATATTCGCCTCCGCGATCAGATCGTAGAAACTTTATTTTCTTGTTACAGTGATTCTTCACTTCACTCTGAAATTCTTTGAACTTTTCAAATGTTTCAGACCTGTGTTTCATTAAGTAGATATACCCATACTACTCAAATCATCTGTGAACGTCAGAAAATAACGATACTAGCCGCGTGCTTTAACACTCATCGAACTGCATACATTGGTATGTATTATTTCCAATATTTCAGACCTGTGTTTCATTAAGTAGATATACCCATACTACTCAAATCATCTGTGAACGTCAGAAAATAACGATACTAGCCGCGTGCTTTAACACTCATCGAACTGCATACATTGGTATGTATTATTTCCAATATTTCAGACCTGTGTTTCATTAAGTAGATATACCCATACTACTCAAATCATCTGTGAACGTCAGAAAATAACGATACTAGCCGCGTGCTTTAACACTCATCGAACTGCATACATTGGTATGTATTATTTCCAATAAGTCATTAGATCGCTGCATTGTCCCAGAGAATGGGGTTTTAGTCATCTTGCCCATGAGGCATGGCTCGAAAGTATCAAATGATTCATAATCAAGTGATTCCAAAAGTCCATCTGCATGGAGTTTCTTCATGCGCTTTACACCAATATGACCTGAACGGCAGTGCTGCAAGTATGTTGCACTATCATTAACAACTTTGCATCTTTTGGCATCAATATAATGAATATGTGTATTACTACGATCGAGATTCCATAAACCATTCACAATGGGTGTATGACCATAGAAGGTTTTATTTGTGTAAACAGAATAACAATTATTCTCTAACTTAAATGAATAACCATATTGCAATAAACATGATTTAATCATATTCATGCTCAACGCAAACACCAAATAACATTTATTTACGTTCAACACTAATCACGAAGGTAGAGGGAGTGTGCGATAGTGATCATATCAACCTTGGAATCATTTCCAATACACATCGTCACCTTGCTTTTAACTAGTCTCTGCAACTCCTGTTTTGAGTTACTAATCTTAGCAACTGAACTGGTATCAAATACCCTGGGATTACTTCGAATACTAGTAAAATACACATCAATAACATGTATATCAAATATACCTTTGTTCACTTTGCCATCCTTCTTATCCGCCATGTTTTTGGGGCAGTTCCACTTCCAGTGACCATTTCCTTCGCACTAGAATTACTCAGTTTCAGGCTTGGGTCCAGCTTTTGGCTTCTTCATGGGAGTGGCAACTTGCTTGCCATTCTTCTTGAAGTTCCCTTCCCTTGCCCTTTTTATTGAAACTAGTGGTCTTGTTAACCATCAACACTTGATGCTCTTTCTTGATTTCTACCTTCACCGATTTTAGCATCGCGAAGAGCTTGGGAATCGTTTTTGTCATCCCTTGCATATTATAGTTCATCACGAAGTTCTAGTAGCTTGGTGATAGTGACTAGAGAACTCTGTCAATCACTATGTTATCTGGAAGATTAACTCCCATTTGATTCAAGTGATTGTTGTACCCAGACATTCTGAGCACATGGTCACTGGCTAAGCTATTCTCCTCCATCTTGTAGGCAATGTACTTGTCAGAGGTCTCTTACCTCTTGACACGGGCATGACTCTGAAATACCAATTTCAGCTCTTGGAACATCTCGTATGCTATATGGCGTTCAAAACATTTTTGAAGTCCCGATTCTAAGCCGTAAAGCATGGCGCACTAAACTATCAAGTAGTCATCATACCGAGCTTGTCAAACGTTCATAACGTATGTTTCTACTCCTGCAATAGGTCTCTCACCTAGAGGTGCATCAAGGACATAATACTTCTGTGCAGTAATGAGGATAATCCTCATATCACGGACCCAGCCCGCATCATTACTACCATCATCTTTCAACTTATTTTTCTCTAGCAACATATCAAAAATAGGGAGCTATATTGCGAACTATTGATCTACAACATAGATCTACAAATACTATCAGGACTAAGTTCATGATAAATTAAGTTCAATTAATCAAATTACTGAAGAACTCTCACTTAAATAGACATCCCTCAAGTCATCTAAGTGACACATGATCCAAATCAACTAACCCATGTCCGATCATTATGTGAGATGGGGTAGTCATCAATGGTGACCATCTCTATGTTGGTCATATCTACTATATGATTCATGTTCGACCTTTCGGTCTACAGTGTTCTGAGTCTGTGTCTGTACATGCTAGACTCATCAAGTTTAACCCAAGTATTCTACATGTGTAAAACTGTCTTACACCCTTTGTATGTGAACATAGAGTCTATCACACCCGATCATCATGTGGTGTCTCGAAACGACGAACTTTCGCAACGGTGCATACTCGGGGAGAAATCTTTTATCTTGAAATTTAGTGCAGGGATCATCTTATAATGTTATCGTCGTTCTAAGAAAAATAAGATGCATATAAGATAAACATCACATGCAATCAAAATATGTGACATGATATGGCCATCATCACTCGTGCTTTTGATCTCCATCTCCAAAGCATCATCATGATACCCATCGTTACCAGCTCGACACCTTGATCTCCATCATTGCATCGTAGTCATTGAGGGAGTCCTGGATTAGGGGGTCCTCGGACAGCCGGACTATATACTTTGGCCGGACTGTTGGACTATGAAGATACAAGATTGAAGACTTCATCCCGTGTCCGGGTGGGACTCTCCTTTGCGTGGAAGGCAAGCTTGGCAATTCGGATATGTAGATCTCCTCCCTTGTAACCGACTCTGTGTAACCCTAGCCCCCTCCGGTGTCTATATAAACCGGAGGGTTTAGTCCGTAGGACAACAACAATCCTAATCATAGGCTACCTTCTAGGGTTTAGCCTCTACGATATTGTGGTAGATCAGCTCTTGTAATACTCATATCATCAAGATCAATCAAGCAGGAAGTAGGGTATTACCTCCATCGAGAGGGCCCGAACCTGGGTAAACATAGTATCCCCTGCCTCCTGTTACCATCCACCTTAGACGCACAGTTCGGGACCACCTACCCGAGATCCGCTGGTTTTGACACCGATGTTGGTGCTTTCATTGAGAGTTCCACTGTGCCATCACCATAAGGCTTGATGGCTCCTTCGGTCATCGACAACGATGCGATCCAGGGTGAGGTTTTTCTCCCCGGACAGATCTTCGTATTCGGCGGCTTCATACTGCGGGCCAACTCGCTTGGCCATCTGGAGCAGATCGAGAGCTACGCCCCTGGCCATCAGGTCAGGTTTGGAAACTTGAACTATACTGCTGACATCCGTGGAGACTTGATCTTCGACGGATTCGAGCCCATGTCAGGTGCGCCGCACAGTCGTGACGAGCATGACTTAGCTCTGCCGTTGGACGATGTTCGGGAGATCACACCTGCGGCTACTCAGGCCCTCAATCCAAAGCAGATCGTGCCGTCTGAGGACGGGTGGATGGATCCCGCCACGGAGGCCGCACACCCAGCGGCGTTAGAGCCGAATGCTGACTTCACTTCCTGTGAGACCCTTGTTGCAGGACCCTTGGATTCGTCCCCGGCCACAGGCTCCGAGCCTCCTACGTCTGTGCCTATCGAATCTGATTGGGCACCGATCATGGAGTTCACCTATGCGGATATCTTTCAGCACTCGACCTTGGGCGACGTGCTAAATTCATTAAGGTCTCTCTCCTTGTCAGGAGGCCCTTGGCCGAACTGTGTCCGGCTCGAGTGGGAAGCGGACGACGAAGAAATTCATCCCCCACCCACCACCCACTTAATGGCCACTGTCGACGACTTAACCGACATGCTTGATATCGGCTCCGAAGACATCGACGGTATGGACAACGATGTAGGAGAAGAACAGGAACCACTGCCCACGGGGCGCTGGACAGCCACCTCATCATATGATATATACATGGTGGATACCCCCAAAGAAAGCGATGGCAATAAGGCAATGGAGGGTAATCCCCTCGAGAAGCAATCTAGGCACCGGCGTCATCGGCGCCGCTCAAAGCCCCGCCATAGCAAAAGCAGCGATATCGGCACAAGAGACAATAACACTGCGGACAGTGCCGAAGACAATCCCCTCCAGCCAGGCTTCGAGCAGGAGGATGGGCAAGCTAGCCCTAAGGAACAGGCGGTAGACGGAAAATCAGAGGATGACAATTATATGCCTCTCTCCGATGACGAGGTGATCCTCGGCGACGAAGAATTTATCGTGCCCGAGGATCCCGTCGAGCAGGAGCGCTTCAAGCGCCGGCTTATAGCCACAGCAAAACCCTGAAGAAAAAGCAATAGGAGCTTCAAGCTGATCAAGATCTACTAGCAGATAGATGGACCGAGGTGCTGGCAGCCGAGGAATACGAAATTGAGTTCCCAACCAAAAGTTAACCAAAGCGCAGGTTGCTACCCGAACCTGAGGAGGAAGCATTAAAGCCTACACTACCAGCGTATGATGCGGCTGACCGGCCACCTCGTGGCCGAGACAAAGCAGCGTATCAGCCCGAAGTCCAGCCCGCACCCCGTCGCCATTCAAACAAAAACACCAAGGCCCGGGGCAACATGCAGGACCTGTGAGACGTATTGGAAAACAAAGCAGGACATACAAGATCAATCTATGGATCACGGGGGCGTGCCCCAACGAGTGACAACGACCGTCACGCCGGATATACTAAAAGCAAATCCGGCCGGGCCGAATATAGCAGACAAGACTCGTATGAACTGCGTCGTGATATAGCCCGGCACAAAGGCGCCGCACACCCCCTGTGCTTCACTGATGAAGTAATGGATCATGAATTCCCAGAAGGTTTTAAACCCGTGAATATTGAATCATATGATGGCACAATAGACCCCGCGGTATGGATTGAAGATTTCCTCCTCCACATCCACATGGCCCGCGGTGACGATCTACATGCCATCAAGTACCTCCCATTAAAACTCAAAGGACCTGCTCGGCATTGGCTCAATAGCCTGCCGGCAAAGTCCATTGGTAGTTGGGAGAACTTGGAACACGCATTCCTTGATAACTTCCAAGGCACTTATGTGCGACCACCGGATGCCGGTGACTTGAGTCACATAACCCAACAGCCAGGGGAATCAGCTAGGAAATTCTGGACTCGGTTCCTAACTAAAAAGAACCAAATCGTCGACTGTCCAGATGCCGAGGCCTTAGCGGCATTTAAGCATAACATCCGCGACGAGTGGCTCACCCGACACCTCGGCCAAGAAAAGCCGAAGTCCATGGCAGCCCTTACGACAATCATGACCCGCTTTTGTGCGGGCGAGGATAGCTGGCTGGCTCGCAGCAACAACACATCAAGAAACCCTGGCAATTCAGATGCCAAAGATAGCAACGGAAGGCCACGTCGCAACAGACACAAGCGCCGCAACAACGGCGACAACGCCGAAGAAACGGCAGTAAATGCCGGATTTAGCGGCTCTAAATCCGATCAGCGGAAAAAGCCGTTCACAAGAAGCAATCCCGGCCCGTCCAGCTTGGACCGCATACTCGATTGTTTGTGTCAAATTCACGGCACCCCTGATAAACCAGCCAAACACACCAACAGAGAATGTTGGGTGTTCAAACAGGCCGGCAAGTTAAATGCCGAAAACAAGGAAAATGGGCTGCATAGCGACGACGAGGAGGAGCCCCGGCCGACGAACACAGGAGGACAAAAGAAATTTCCTCCCCAAGTGAAAACGGTAAACATGATATACGCAACCCATATTCCCAAGCAGGAACGGAAGCGTGCACTGAGGGACGTCTATGCGATGGAGCCAGTCGCCCCAAAGTTCAACCCATGGTCTTCTTGTCCGATCACCTTCGATCGCAGGGACCACCCATGGTTCTGCCGCATTGGTCCTTGACCCCATCATTGACAGATTTCACCTCACTCGAGTCCTTATGGACAGTGGCAGCAGCCTGAACCTGCTCTATCAGGATACAGTGTGTAAAATGGGTATAGACCCCTCGAGGATCAAACCCACCAAAACCACCTTTAAAGGTGTCATCCCAGGTGTAGAGGCATGTTGCACATGTGCTACCTCTTGAGCACTGCGTTGGATTTCCCCGAAGAGGAGAGGATGATGCAGCAAAGTAGCGTAAGTATTTCCCTCAGTTTTTGAGAACCAAGGTATCAATCCAGTAGGAGGCTACGCGCGAGTCCCTCGTACCTACACAAAAACAATAGCTCAACGCAACCAACGCATTTAGGGGTTGTCAATCCCTTCACGGTCACTTACGAAAGTGAGATCTGATACAGATGATAAATAATATTTTTGGTATAGAGATGCAAAGTAAAAAGTAAAAGCAAAGCAATAATAAAGTGATGGAGATTGATATGATGAGAAAGAGACCCGGGGGCCATAGGTTTCACTAGTGGCTTCTCTCAAGAGCATAAGTATTCTACGGTGGGTGAACAAATTACTGTTGAGCAATTGACAGAATTGAGCATAGTTATGAGAATATCTAGGTATGATCATGTATATAGGAATCACATCCGAGAAAAGTAGACCGACTCCTGCCTGCATCTACTACTATTACTCCACTCATCGACCGCTATCCAGCATGCATCTAGAGTATTAAGTTAAAAACATAGTAACGCCTTAAGCAAGATGACATGATATAGAGGGATAGTTTCATGCAATATGATAAAAACTCCATCTTGTTATCCTTGATGGCAATGATACAATACGTGCCTTGCTGCCCCTTCTGTCACTGGGAAAGGACACCGCAAGATCGAACCCAAAGCTAACCACTTCTCCCATGGCAAGAACAACCAATCTAGTAGGCCAAACCAAACTGATAATTCGAAGAGACTTGCAAAGATAACCAATCATACATAAAAGAATTCAGAGAAGATTCAAATATTATTCATAGGTAGACTTGATCATAAACCCACAATTCATCGGTCTCAACAAACACACCGCAAAAAGAAGATTACATCGAATAGATCTCCACGAGAGAGGGGGAGAACATTGTATTGAGATCCAAAAAGAGAGAAGAAGCCATCTAGCTACTAACTATGGACCCGTAGGTCTGAAGTAAACTACTCACACTTCATCGGAGGGGCTTGGATGATGATGTAGAAGCCCTCCGTGATCGATGCCCTCTCCGGCGGAGCTCCGGAACAGGCCCCAAGATGGGATCTCGTGGATACAGAAAGTTGCAGCGGTGGAATTAGGTTTTGGCTCCGTCCCCGATTGTTTGGGGGTACATAGGTATATATAGGAGGAAGAAGTACGTCGGTGGAGCTTCGAGGGGCCCACGAGGAAGGGGGCGCGCCCTTGGGGGGAGGGGGCGCGCCCTCCACCCTCGTGACCGCCTCGTGGCTTTCTTGACGGAGGGTCCAAGTCTCCTGGATCTTATCTGATGAGAAAATCACGTTTCCAAAGGTTTCATTCCGTTTGGACTCCGTTTGATATTCTGTTTCTCCGAAACACTGAAATAGGCAAAAAATGGCAATTCTGGGCCGGGCCTCCGGTTAATAGGTTAGTCCCAAAAATAATATAAAAGTGGAAAATAAAGCCCAATATAGTCCAAAAGAGTAGATAATATAGCATGGAGCAATCAAAAATTATAGATACGTTGGAGACGTATCAATAGGCTCAATAAAACTGGAAGTAGTCTTTGGATCTCCGGACAACTTCCGAAGCGAAGAGTTAATCTTCGATATCGTCCCCTTCCGTAGTGGATATCATGCACTGCTCGGACGAACCGCATTTGCCAGACTCAATGTGGTACCGCATTATGCATACCTCAAGCTCAAAATGGCAGGATCTCGCGGGGTTATAACAGTTAATGGAAACACAGAACGCTCGCTCCGCACGGAGGAGCACACTGCGGCCCTCGCAGCAGAAGCGCAAAGCAGCCTTATGAGGCAAACTGCCAATTCGGCAAAAAAAGACCCTGAACACCTTCAAGCGAGTCCGGAGTACCCTGCAAGAGGATCGCTAGGCACGTTTAGAGCTCGCCTAGCAATTCGGCCTCCGTCCTAGTCCCCGTCAAGCGGCAAAATTTGCGACACACGTACATAATTACGCACTCAAGATACCATGGGCATAGGCGGAGGCACGGCCATGGCATGGCCCACAATGCGGCTCAACCGCTTCAGGACCCATATACCTTTAACATTTTCTTCCTTTCAGACCCCTATTCTCTGAAGACCCTCTCTGATCGTCTGATTATCGGACCCGTCACGGGAAGGGAACACCAAGGAAGCAAGAAGCTTTGACGTACAAGGGAATCCTCAGGTGGTCTCTGATAATGATCGATATACCTGTTTTGCATACCCACACGTAGCTTGACCTTGGATAGGACATGTCAAATAGTCCTATCTTTTACTTATTGCACTACATGTATGCATACGCTTTGACGTATCATTTTAATAACAATGTACAGCATTAGCTCATTATTGCATTCATTTACCTTCTTTTTTCCTGTCTGCTTATTTACGACAAATCGCACCCATACATTTTGATACGACCAGTGCGCCAGGGGCTTCAGTTTACCCCATAACACGGCATGAAAAGTCCGAACACTTAGTTGAGGGACTAATGTGTTTGTGAGAATTATATGCATCAGCTCCTGTAAGTGCATCTAGTGCCACCCCTAGTTGGTTTTGGAGTATTGACGACAAACTTAGTTGAGGGACTAATGTGTTTGTGAGAATTGCAGGATAACATAGGTAGAAATCCCTCGTTGATTCGGTTTTCCTACCAGAGATGACCCCTAAAAATGTATGAAGACAATGAAGTCAAAGGTGGTATATGAAGATATTCACATTGAAGACTATGACAAGAGAAGACATCGCATGAAGCCTATGGAGCTCGAAGACTTAGATCTTTCGTAGTTCTCTTTCTTCTTTGTTGAGTCATAGGAACCACCGTACTATTAAGTGGGGTCCAAGAGAACCATTCAGAATGACTGAAGTGATGCTTAAACAAAACCTATGTCTTCGAGTGAAGACTATGAGGGCGAATCTTGTCCAGAGTCGGACAAGTCAGCTTTGCTTGTAGCCCAAGTAAAGTTGCCGTGTGAGTTTGAAATCTGACCGTTGGAACACGTGTCAGTTCCTTAGTGACCCAGGGTCATTTCGGACAAATCAGGTCAGGTTGCCTAGTGGCTATAAATAGCCCACCCCCTATAACCATAAATGGTTGGCTGCTCAGAGTTAGTGTACGGCTTTTGTCGTTTGAGAGAAACCCACCTCGAAGCATTTGAGAGAGAATTCCTTGCGAGGATAAAGCCCTAACCACCCAGAGCCAAAGAGAATTAGGCATCACTTAAGTCTTCTTGTCTGTGTGATCTGAAGACTTATTACACTTGAGGACTATGCATCCTCCAGCCGGTTAGGCGTCGCGTTCTAAGCATCCAAGAGACATTGTGGATCGCTGGTGAACGAAGTCTGTGAAGGTTTGGGAGTCTACCTTGAAGACTTACCAGAGTGATTGGGCGAGGTCTGTGTGACCTTAGCTCAAGGGGAATACGGTGAGGACTGGGTGTCTTGAGCTGCGTGTTCAGGACTGGGTGTCCGGGACTGTGTGTCCTCAGGTTTAAATACCTAGCCTCCCTAACCAGACGTACAGTTGTCACAGCAACGGAACTAGTCCAACACATCATTGTCTTCAACAAGTCACTGGTTTCATCCTTCCCTTCTCTTTATGTACTGTTACTCCTTGTGAAGACATTGTATGATTGCCCTATCTTTTATCTTCATTGAGTGACTATGTGTTCTGTTTGGCTTCATAATTTCTTCCTACCTGATCCTTACTACATTGCTGCTCTTAGTCATTGTGCTTTCACTCTATTGAATACTTGACTATGGCTTGTCTAGTGTAGTCTACCTTCCGCTGCAGGGTAATAGGTTTATTTCTATCGTTTGTCTTCATAACTTCCACGTTTTGAAGACTTTCATAAAAATAGCCTATTCACCCCCCCCCCCTCTATTCAATATAACACACTTTCAATTGGTATCAGAGCAAGGTACTCCCTTGTTCTATGTGATTCGGTTTAACCACCTGGAGTTTTAGCTATGTCGACTGCAGGGATAATTAAAGTCTCCGCTACGTGCCCCGTCTTTGATGGAACTGAATATTCCTACTGGAAGAATAAGATGCGCATGCATCTTGAAGCCATTGACGTCGACCTATGGTATGTCGTCAAGAACGGCGTTCCCAAGGCTGGAGAAGGTGTCACTGCTACTGACGTCAAGAAGTTCGTTCAACTGGACTCTACTGCCAAGAATATCATCTGTGGTCATCTGACCAAAGGACAGTATGGCCATGTGAGTGCTTTGGAAACATCTAAGCTAGTCTGGGACTGGCTCTCCAAGGTCAACGAAGGCGTCTCAACCCAGAGAATCAATGTCCTTCGCAGCCTCTTCAACCGCTTCAAGAGAAATGACAATGAGAATGTCCAGCTCACATTTGATCGACTCACTGACATCACGAATGAGCTTCAAGCCCTTGGCGCTACTGAGATCACCAAGCATGAAGTCGTCAAGACACTACTGAGATCACTTGACAGTTCGTTTGACACCCTAGCCCTGATGATTCAAGAACATCCTGATTTCAAGACACTCGATCCGTCTGACATACTTGAGAGGCTCAACACACATGAGTTTCAGCTTTCTGAGAAAAGAGATATCTACGGTCCAAACTATGGGCGAACTCGTGCCTTGAAGGCAAAAGCTGTCTCCTCATTTGAAGAAGAATCTGACAGCAGTTCTGATGATCCTGAAGACATTGGAAGGGCACTTGCTATGCTTGTGAAGAAGTTCCAAAAATTCACCAAGAAGAAAGGCTTCAGAAAGTCTTCCCGATCAAGCTCAAGGAATGATGAAGCTTCTGCTCATGACTACAAGAAGAAAACATGTCACAAGTGCAAGAAACCTGGCCACTTCATCTCTGAGTGTCCGCACTGGGACAATGAGAACAAAAAGAAAAAGAAGAGCAAGGAATATGACTCTGACGACAAGAAGAAGAAATACTCAAAGTCTTCTTCCAAGTCTTCTTCAAAGTCTTCATCACACAAGAAGAGCTCATCTGGCAAGGCACGTTTGTTGGCAAGGAAATGGATTCAGAGGAGGAGTCCGCTTCTGAGGAGGCGGAGGTGGAATCTGAGGAGGAGTCCGATTCTGGCGTCGCAAGTCTGGCTACAGCATACGTTGCCAAGTCCATCTTCAACACTGAAGACAATGACCTCATCACCGACACCGATGCAAATGACAAGGACTACTCCGCTCCTACCTACTGCTTCATGGCACGTGGTGCCAAGGTAAACACACGCACTACTCACTATCAAACATCCAGTGACGATGACTCTGATTGTGGTTTAAAACCCAGCTACAAAACACTTGCTAAAATTGCAACTGAACAACAGAAAGCCATGGAACATATTCAAAAACTGTTAGACAAAAGCGATGATCTGTTAGGCGCTGAAATGACTCGTTTTGAGTCCTTAATTGAAGACATAAAAAATCTTCACTTTAAGTATGAGGAACTTGAAAGTCGTCATGAAACACTCTCAACAACTCATGAAAAGCTTTCCTATGATTATCTTCAAAGGAAGCAAGATCTTGAGAAATTGAGAGCGGCTCATGAAGATCTTCAAAAGGAAAATGAGTCACTTCGCTCCAAACAGATCAGTTCCGCTCAGGAAGGATTTGAACCACCATGTCTTAAGTGCATTGAGCGTGATAATGCTACTACTGTTGCTGAATGTTCTACTGCTGCTACTGTTGCAATATCTTCAACTGTTAATGTGGGAACTAACCCCTCTGCTGAGGATTCCATTGCTATTGTTGATGAGAATGCTAGGTTGAAGACATTGCTTGAAACAGGGATGTACAAAAGTCTTAAAGGGCATCAGACACTATGTGATGTCCTCAAAAAGCAGATCTTGAACCAAAACCCGAGGAAAGAGGGTGTTGGGTTCATAAGGAAAATGAATGCTGATGGCTCTTACTGGAAACCTGAGCAGTACCGCAAAACCACATGGGTTGCTGCAAAGGAATCTTCAGCAGATCTATCCAATCTATCTGGCTTCTCTTGTGCAAATCCCATTGTCATTGATGAATCCGTTGATGCAAACTATAAACTGTTTAAGAATCAAAATGGTGAAGTGTTTGCCAGGTACATTGGTACTAACTGCAGGAATGGACCGCCTATGAAGAAGATCTGGGTTCCGAAAAAGTGTCTGGAGGATCTTCCTGTGAATGTCATCATGACACCACACGTGAAGAAGACAAACCTCAGACCACAGGCTTCATACGGTCCAAAGGCTTCATACAGACAGATGACTCACCTGAGTCGCACTAACGCAAATGTTTTGCAGGGAAACCGTACTCAGGCCTATGAATATGAGCGCGGTTCATCAAACCGCCATGTTCATAAGACCAAGAACTATTCTGCTTATTCTTATGAGTACTATTGTCCGCCTGCAAGACTTTTTGCTAGGGCTCCAAAGCCAAAATTCTCAGACGCTGCACTTAGACTTATTGCTTCTAAGCCACCCTTGAAGATGTGGGTGGCTAAGAAAGCTTAACTCTCTTTTGCAGGGAAAGGTCTCCAGCAGAAAACCAAAATCGTCTGACGCTATTGCTGGGAACCTTAAACATCTTGTAGGGCGCAAGATCAAATACCCGAATGGTCTTACTATGTACTTCGTTCCTGAATCACTTGCTACTCTCCCTATCAGTCCTAATCTGGATCTAAGCTTTCATAACCAACTGGTTCGTCAAATGTTTTTGCTTCACAATTCTCTTCGTGAAGCCTATCCCCCTAATTGCACTGTAGGGTACGACACCAGCGTCTTCAGAATGGATTATTGATAGTGGGTGTACCAACCACATGACTAGCAAAAGAAGCCTTCTTATGGACTCAACCTTACGTCCATCCGACAAGAGTCACATCACATTTGCTGACACTGGTAAAAGTAGGGTATTGGGTCTAGGTAGAGTTGCAATCTCTAAGGATCAACACATGGATAAAGTCATGCTTGTTGAATCCCTTGGCTTCAACTTAATGTCTGTCTCAATGCTTTGCGATTTGAACATGATCGTAATATTTGGAAAATATCGTTGCCTTGTACTAATGGAATCTGGCAAGTCTCTAGTGTTTGAAGGGTATCGGAAATATGATTTGTATGTGGTAGATTTTTCGGCAGGACCACAGCTTGCCGTATGTCTTCTAGCTAAGGCTTCAGAATGTTGGCTCTGGCATCGGAGGCTAGGGCATGCTGGCATGAGGAACCTCCACACCCTTGCAAAGAAGAAGCATGTCATAGGCATCGAGGGCGTCAAGTTCAAGAAAGATCACTTATGCGGTGCCTGTGAAGCAGGGAAGATGACGAGGGCCAAACATCCCTCGAAGACAATCATGACAACCACTCGACCCTTCGAACTGCTCCACATGGATCTTTTCGGTCCCACTCATTACTCAACTCTTACTACTATTGCTTGCCTCTATGGCTTTGTTATTGTTGATGATTATTCTAGATATACTTGGGTGCACATAATCCTTTACAAGACTGAAGTGCAGGGTGTCTTCAGACGCTTCGCCAATCGAGCTATGAACAATTATGGCGCCAAGATAAAGCACATCAGAAGTGACAATGGCACTAAATTCAAGAACACTGGCCTTGATACATATCTTGATACCTTGGGCATCACACATGAATTCTCGGCCCCGTACACGCCACAGCAGAATGGCGTCGTCGAACGCAAGAACAGAACACTCATTGAGATGGCCAGAACGATGCTAGATGAATACAAGACCCCAACAAAATTCTGGCCTGAAGCCATTGATACTGCATGCCATACAATCAATCGTGTTTATCTTCACAAGCTTCTGAACAAGACATCTTATGAGCTCCTTACTGGCAAGAAGCCAAATGTCAGTTACTTCAGAGTATTTGGTGCCAGGTGCTGGATCAAGGATCCACATCACACTTCAAAATTTGCACCAAAAGCACATGAGGGTTTTATGCTTGGATATGGAAAGGATTCGCACTCCTACAGAGTCTTCAATCTCTTTCTCTATAAAGTGGTTGAAACAGTGGGTGTGCGATTTGATGAGACTAACGGTTCACAAAGAGAGCACCTGCCAAATGTGCTAGATGAAGTTCCATCCAGCGAATCAATCAAGCTAATGGGAACTGGAGAAATCATACCCTCTGAAGCTCAACCTGAAGAGGAACTTATCATCTCCGCACTTGATCAACCTGAAGACAATGCTCAGTCTGAAGACAATCCCACTAACAATGACAATGATCAGCAAGAGCAAAATCTTCGCCATGTACATCCTCATGTTGCCAATGAAGTGCAGATTGAGAGAATAATTGATAGCATCAATGCACCTGGTCTGCTTACTCGTTCAAGGGCGACTCAGCTGGCAAATTTCTATGGGCACTTCGCATTCGTCTCAATAACAAAACCCAAGAAAGTTGAAGAAGCCTTCATGGAACCTGAATGGATTCAAGCTATGCAAGAAGAGCTTCAACAGTTTGAGCTGAATAATGTATGGGAACTGGTTAAGCGTCCTGATCCTCGGAAGCACAACATAATTGGCACCAAATGGATATACCGCAACAAGCAAGATGAGCATGGTCAAGTTGTCAGAAACAAAGCTCGCCTCGTTGCTCAAGGATATACTCAAGTGGAAGGCATTGACTTCGATGAAACATTTGCTCCTGTGGCTCGACTTGAAGCCATACGCATACTGCTGGCCTATGCAAATCATCATAGCATACTTCTATATCAAATGGATGTGAAGAGTGCATTTCTCAATGGCAAGATTGAAGAAGAAGTGTATGTTGCACAACCGCCTGGCTTTGAAGATCCAAAACATCCTGACATGGTATACAAGCTCAACAAGGCACTGTATGTCCTCAAACAAGCCCCTCGGGCTTGGTATGACACACTCAAATACTTCCTGAAGAGCAAAGGCTTCATACCTGGTTCCCTCGACCCCACTCTCTTCACGAAGACATATGATGGTGAACTGTTTGTGTGCCAAATATATGTGGATGACATTATCTTCAGCTGCACCAATCAGAAGTACAGTGAAGAGTTTGGATATATGATGCAAGAGCAATATCAGATGTCCATGATGGGAGAGCTGAAGTTCTTCCTCGGTCTCCAAATACGACAGCAATGCAACGACATCTTCATATCTCAAGAGAAGTATCTCAAAGACTGCCTAAAGAAGTTAGGTATGCAAGACTGCAAAGGCTTCATGACGCCAATGCCAGCCAAACATCATCTGGGTCCCGGCGACAATGGTAAAGAGTTCGATCAAAAGGTATACCGCTCCATGATTGGTTCTTTACTTTATCTATGTGCATCTAGGCCAGATATTATGCTTAGTGTTTGCATGTGTGCTCGATTCCAAGCGGCACCAAAGGAGTCGCATCACTTAGCTGTGAAGCGAATTCTTCAATATTTGGCTCACACCCCAACTCTAGGATTATGGTATCCAAAGGGCTCAGAGTTTGATCTGGTTGGATTCTCGGATGCTGATTATGCTGGTGACAAGGTGGATCGCAAGTCTACATCAGGCACATGTCATTTTCTAGGACGATCACTTGTATGTTGGTCTTCAAAGAAGCAGAACTGTGTATCTCTCTCCACTGCTGAATCTGAATACATTGCTGCTGGATCTTGTTGCGATCAGGTTCTGTGGATGAAGCAAACACTCAAGGACTATGGCATTCATCTGAAGCAAGTGCCACTCTACTGCGACAACGAAAGCGCCATCAAGATTGCCAACAACCCAGTTCAGCACTCGAAGACAAAGCACATTGAAATTCGTCATCACTTTCTCAGAGATCATGTTGTGAAGGAAGATATTGATATCATACACGTCAACACTGAAGAGCAATTGGCAGATATCTTCACCAAGCCCTTGGATGAGAAGAGATTTTGCAAGTTACGGTGTGAGCTAATTATCTTGGAATCCTCAAATGTCCTGTGATTAGGCACACATCCTAACACTTATGCATATTGATGACTTAGATGTGCAACACACGAAGAAAAGTATATCTTCAATCAATGAAGACATACATTCTAAGTGTGAATATATTAATGTGGAATTTGACTTCGGAGCGCCACGATACTTGTGTGCCGTGTCTGGGTCTAATACTTCCTATACGGTGGGTAACTCCACCACCAAACTTTCTGTTTGAAGTGCTTCACTCATGGTGTTACATTAGCTATGTCTTCACATTTGGTTTGGCTTCAATCTCAACATGTCTTCATGATTATCTTCACTATGTTGATTATATATATACATATACTAGTGTTCTGTCCTCTACAGCATTCACTTATAGCTATGTCTTCTTGTTGAATCTTTTGAACTAAGTGAATGTGATCGGACCCTAACCTCTCTATGCTTTCTATCTCAAACTCTATCTCTCCAAATCATATGCATTCTATTGAAACTGTCGAATGTCTTCTCTGCGTCCTTGTCAGCAGAAGATACAGAGACAACCATTAAGTCCGTTTTCAATGCTCATTCCTTCACCTGAAACCCGAAGAAGTGGGAACGACCACCCGACAATCCAGGCGTGCATGGGACATGGAACAACCCTCGATATGCTGCATGACGGCCACATGCCCATCAGATGTGAATCGCCAGGGGCACCTGTGTAATAATGCAGTGCCGCCCCTGTACCTACAAATACATGCCTCACCACAGTCATTATCTCTTCTTCCACTCTCGCACGAACCCTAGCACCACCGCTAGCACACGACGACGCTGGCGACGAAGCGCTTCGCTGCCGCAACCTCTCCGACGCCGTCTTCACACCGACCGCAGACATCGTCCTCTTCGCCGTCGCCGTAGGTGTCCTCCGTCGCCAAGTTAGGGCACGGAAGATCGAACTGCTCGACCTCCTCTTCCACTCCGTCTAGCAGTTCTTCATGTGGTATATAAAACCTCCTTTTTACGGCCCCCTTTGATCCTATCGCTTTATCACTTTCTACCACAAGCAGTTTCTATTCACACAAGTTGGATCCCTTTCATACTGCATCTCATAACATGCCTAGTATATTCACTTATGCTTCACAAAGTAGTTAGATTCCTCACTTGTACTGATCCGTGGATTCGTACAAATCTGGAACCAACTCCTTATCTATGAGTGAATGTGTTCGCACGATGAGGTCAATGTCTTCTAAACTGATTTATCTTCAAAATCTTCTGAGAATGCATATGACCTCTTCCCCTTCCCTCGCACCTTAATGATGTCATAGGTACATGTCTGTGGGAGAATCCTTTGGTTCTCATAGTCTGCATTCATTTGCAAAATTCTTACTGCATCACATAAATTCTCCCGAAGCCAGTTCATGTTTGTCCAGCAAGCGAAAACCTTTGAAGCCTCTGAACGTATTGAAGCCTTTTAGATTAAGGTTCATGGCTTCAGAAAAATCAGCAAGGAAGGGTGGCAGAAAGCGTCGAGGAGAAACATCAAGAGATCTGCCCGATGACCTCTCAGAGCTGTACAAGACAGGTCCTGAAGAGGATTACAATCAGCGCAAGACACGAATCCAATGGATTCGACGCTATTGGGCAGAACAGTGGTTCAAGTACAGATTTGTGACCAAGGAATATGCTGAAAAGAATGCCATCAAGCGACCATGGGGAGACATCCTCTACAAAAATCTTCAACCCAGGACCAGAGATGAAGCCATTGAACAAGGCTTCTATCCCTGCATGGTCCGTGGACAACAACCTGCGGATGCTGACCCATCATCCCTGCTATGATGTCGTGACGACATTCTGTTCAAGCGCAACTTCTAGTTTGCCCAGAACTCAGCAAAGCAGAACAAGAAGACATTGGGACTAGACTTCAACCCTGGTCCTTCTACTCCAAGGGCTGACGGCACACGTGATGCAGAACCCAATGTCATCGGTCCTTTCTACAACCTTGAAGGTCTCATCACCCATATCTTGGTTCAAGGGACAGCCGTGAATGAGCCTGCAGATGACGCTGAATCAGATGAAGCGCCTGCAACACCGAAGCCAAAGAAGCAGCCAAAAACTTCAAAGCCTGCCTCTGCTCCAAAACTCTCACGGGCGAAGCCACTGGCAACTGCACCTCCTAAAGACAGTGTGCAGTCTGAAGATTTGTCACGCATCTCCAAGCCCAGAAGGTCAAGATGCCTCTGCCACACACCGGCCAAGAGCTAACAGCTGCTGCCATTCTGCGCAATGATGCCATTGATCTGTCAAGTGATGAAGATCCTGCAGATGACGCTCTTGAGCAACTCATCAAGAGCAAAGAAGAAGCAGAAATCTTCAATGATCTGCCTCTCTTTGATATAACAATCATCCACAACTTCATTGATGAATGGTTTGACACGCCAAACATCAGCTTTGAAGATCTGTAACTACCCATTGGCCTCAGTGTCGCCTTCCATGGCGCCATTGCTTCAGAGTTAGCTATCGCCCAGTGCATTGTTGAACTGAAGCAAAAGATTGACTATGAAAAGGCTCAGTTCAAGAAGCATATGGCCAAGCTCAGCGTGCAAGAGGTGAAGAACTTCAAGATTATGCTGCACGAGCTCAAGGAAGCCTTTCTCAAGAAACGTGCAGAAGCTCAGGGTTCTCATGAGCGCATGAAGGTTCTGGCTGACAAATGTGTGCAGGCCTACAATGAGGCTGAGAAGCGCAAGGCCCTTGGGCATCCTGGCATCGACCCCAGGATGGCCGTAAAGAAGATGAAGAAGCCTGCTACGGCTGAACCTGACGCACCAAGGCAGGAAGCAGATCCCATTGTCTTCCCAACTAGAATGACTGGCTCGAAGCCAAAAAGCCGGTCAACCGCTTCAGAGCTCAAGAAGACGAGGACTGCTGAGGCTGAAGCCAGGAAGAGGAAACATCCTGAAGCCTCTCCTACTGCCCCCTCCAAGAAGAAGAGGAAGACCAAGAAAGAACGGGCTGCTCCCACAGAGCCTTTGATTGTTGAACCCATTTCCATGGTTCGTCCTGACGCTGAACGCCAACTGACAATCCATGAGCCTACTTTCACAGAGGCTCATGAAGCTGAAGACTTTCCAGCAGCTGATCCCATCGCTGCTGAAGACATTGGTCAACATGACCATGTAGAAGATGGTGCAGTCCTTCCTCAGCTCGAGCACAGTGAACTCATCAGCATTGGTCGTCCTCTGACGCCAATCGCTCAGGATGCTTCATGGGTTGATCGCCCACAAGAGGAAGAAGACTTTGAGGCCCAGCCAACTCCAACTACACAGGCATCGCCTGTGTTGCGCAGGCTTCGCAAAGGACCTAGGCCTCTAGTCTCTGCGTCTGAAACTGAAACTGCTGAAGACATTCCGGCTACATCAGCCGATGAAGAAGAAGTCCCACAAGCTGCTACTCCCCTGTCCCACCAAGAAGCGGTTCTCGAGGAGAACGTGATTGTGACCGACCCTCCAGCTCATCAAGTGGAGGTTGAAAATCTTGAGGCTGCCACCACCACCACCAATGAAGCCACTGACGCTGTCATGGCTGAAGCTAATGTGGAGCCCTCCCCAACAAAAGCATCAGAAGTCAGCGAAGCCACTAATCCCACTGCTTCTGTTCCTGCACCTACTGCCGGTCCCCAGTTCGACTATCATGTTGAGAACATGCCTCAGGTACAGAAGCCAATCCCAAGATTGCCCAGGTTCCCAGGTCCTGCATCAGCACCTGGATCCTTCAATATCAATGGCTTCATAGCAGACAACACATTCTTCAATAGCTCTAGGAACCCCTACTCAAGGGAAAGAATATCATCTGATCGGTTCTGGAGCTATCCGCAGCGAAGCTATTACTCCTGCATTCTATACAATCAAGGTTGCATCTTCCCACACAAGCATCTTGACATTGAAGCTATAGCTGGTCTGCCTTGTCTGGAAGAAGCTCTGGATTGCTTCAAAGAAGTTGGATTGCTTCCATTCGTCACTGACCAAGAGCATTGGAATGAAGAGTTGCTGCTCCAATTCTATGCCACACTTCACATCCGTGGGTATAACAGAGATCCGAAGACTTGGGTCCTGGAGTGGATGACAGGAAATGTTCATCATGAAGCCAAAGCCTTTGACATCATTGAGCTCACTGGTCTGCCCACTCCCGGAGATCTCTACGAATCTGGCTATCAACTTCACAGTGAAGCTGTGGGGAGCATCTTTCAGAAGCCTGAACCTAACATGAGTCAGATGCTCAGTATGATGAAGCCATTACCCCAAGATGCTGCATATCCCAAAGAGTTCTTTGTTGAAGACCTAGAGTATCTGCCAAGGACTATCTATCACATCATAAGGCGAACTCTCTGGCCCATCAAAGGGCACTCTCCACATGCCAAGCTTGAAGGTGCAATGAAGACTTTGGTCTTCTATATTCTTCATGGAAAATGCTTCAATGCACAGGACTTCTTCATTCGCCAACTTGCTGCATCAGGCTCTGATCTGTTTGGCTTGAAGTTCTACGCCCCATGGGTCATGCGGCTGATCAAACTTCACTCCACTATCTCATATCAGCCATCTGCTCGCAATCATCGGATTTTTCTACCTGATGTGCATATGTCTATTGAAGCCATCTATCCTGAGCCTGCCAAGGAACCCCTAAGTCTTTAGAATGCAGAGCACCAGAGTTTTTCTCAGAACATTAAAGGAGTTGAAGTAGTCGCTCGTGTGTATCCTTTGGCTGGCACTACACGTGCACCGCATCCTGCTCTCACTGAAGCCACTGACAGTACAACTGCTCCATGACCCAAGAAGCGCACTCGTGTTCTCAATGATCGATAGCTTCTTGTGGCTCTTCATCAGAAACAGGATAGGCATCATGACTGGCTGAAGCGTCAAATGCAAAGCCTCTTGGTGGATGTTAATCGCATTCACAATCTTGCCACCAAGAATGCTTTTGTTGCCCATGAAACCTCTCACCGCACATGGAAAGGGCTAACACTGATGTGTTCTGAAGATGATCTTCAAGAGGATGGCTTCTCTGAGCGCTTCAAGTTTCACTCCACACCTCCTCGCAGGGCAGTGCTGTGACGAACTCCGTCTCTTGAAGACTCTGAGTTCTCTTCCTCTGCTGCAACTGTGAATGCCAGAGTGATCGAGCATGAAGACGATGCTACTTCACCGCCACCTCCTTCAGCATGCTTCGACTCTGCTCCAAGCTCTTCTGCACCGCCAAACACCACCAACGACCCTGCTGCTTCACCTACTCTTCATGGGAACGAGTAGATGCTCTATGTCTTCAAACCTTTTTGGTCCTTACTGACAAAAGGGGGAGAAGCATATGAGTTTGATAGTCTTCAAGCGGGTCCATATGGGCGGGTGCTTCATATTTTGCTTCGTGTTTACAACTCTCGTTTTGATACATTTGGTTCTTTGAGTTGTAACACTTCAAACTCGATGGTCGTCTGCTACTTATTTGCCACCTTGTGATGCGATGATAAATTCTGCATGTGCGACGATAAATTCCGCACTTAGATCATTTTGCAGACGTCCATTTTCCATTATGCATGTCATTATCTTCACATACCCGTTACATGCATAGTGGATTGTCATCATAAGTTGAAGAGGATCTCCACAAGCACAACCTGCCATGTGCATTTGCAAAAGCAAACTACTTATATGCACATCTTCAGGGGGAGCCCTTGCAACTTATGAAGACAATTCCTTATCTTTACAATTTCACATATTATATTCCCCGTTGAAAACTTCAACTAGTTTGTCATCAATCACCAAAAAGGGGGAGATTGTAAGTGCATCTAGTGCCACCCCTGGTTGGTTTTGGAGTATTGACGACAAACTTAGTTGAGGGACTAATGTGTTTGTGAGAATTGCAGGATAACACAGGTAGAAGTCCCTCATTGATTCGGTTTTCCTACCAGAGATGACCCCTAAAAATGTATGAAGACATTGAAGTCAAAGGTGGTATATGAAGATATTCACATTGAAGACTATGACAAGAGAAGACATCGCATGAAGCCTATGGAGCTCGAAGACTTAGATCTTTCGTAGTTCTCTTTCTTCTTTGTTGAGTCATAGGAACCACCGTACTGTTAAGTGGGGTCCAAGAGAACCATTCAGAATGACTGAAGTGATGCTTAAACAAAACCTATGTCTTCGAGTGAAGACTATGAGAGCGAATCTTGTCCAGAGTCGGACAAGTCAGCTTTGCTTGTAGCCCAAGTAAAGTTGCCGTGTGAGTTTGAAATCTGACCGTTGGAACACGTGTCAGTTCCTTAGTGACCCAGGGTCATTTCGGACAAATCAGGTCGGGTTGCCTAGTGGCTATAAATAGCCCACCCCCTACAACCATAAACGGTTGGCTGCTCAGAGTTAGTGTACGGCTTTTGTCGTTTGAGAGCAACCCACCTCGAAGCATTTGAGAGAGAATTCCTTGCGAGGATAAAGCCCTAACCACCCAAAGCCAAAGAGAATTAGGCATCACTTAAGTCTTCTTGTCTGTGTGATCTGAAGACTTATTACACTTGAGGACTGTGCATCCTCCAGCCGGTTAGGCGTCGCGTTCTGAGCATCCAAGAGACATTGTGGATCGCCGATGAACGAAGTCTGTGAAGGTTTGGGAGTCTACCTTGATGACTTACCAGAGTGATTGGGCGAGGTCTGTGTGACCTTAGCTCAAGGGGAATACGGTGAGGACTGGGTGTGCTGAGTTGCGTGTTCAGGACTGGGTGTCCGGGACTGTGTGTCCTCAGGTTTAAATACCTAGCCGCCCTAACCAGACGTACAGTTGTCACAGCAACTGGAACTGGTCCAACACATCATTGTCTTCAACAAGTCACTGGTTTCATCCTTCCCTTCTCTTTACGTATTGTTACTCCTTGTGAAGACATTGTATGATTGCCCTATCTTTTATCTTCATTGAGTGACTGCGTGTTCTGTTTGGCTTCATAATTTCTTCCTACCTGATCCTTACTACATTGCTGCTCTTAGTCATTGTGCTTTCACTCTATTGAATACTTGACTATGGCTTGTCTAGTGTAGTCTACCTTCCGCTGCAGGGTAATAGGTTTATTTATATCGTTTGTCTTCATAACTTCCATGTTTTGAAGACTTCCATAAAAATCGCCTATTCACCCCCCTCTAGTCGATATAACGCACTTTCAGCTCTGAATCATGTCTTGGGTCAATAGTTGGGTTTGCCCGGCTCCCATGTTTTGGTACCTTACGTTTCTCTATATCTGCTAAGGTAGCACTGGGAGAACTACTGCGATTGTGTCCCAGTTCTTCCGGACGAGCACCTCAATAGAGAAAGCCGAAAACTGACTGTCATGATGCGGCGAGAGCTGGTCGCTGTTCGAGAGGTCTCAAATCCTTCAAGATTTTTTCCGCTTCGGACGAGGAATCGGCCTTGTCCGATTTAGGCGTACATAGCACCCCAAGTTCGTCCTTCCGAATACTAGGGGCTTCACCAAAATTTAAAATTGTATACTTCTATGGCTAAGTGAGAGTGATAAAGCTTTATAGTCCGATTGCCTGGTTCGTTGTGCTGAACACCTCCTTCAAAGGACACAAAACTGGGATAAAGAGTGATCAGGTTTATCCCGAACACCTCAGTACTAGTTACATGGGCGCAGAAGCCGACGACTGGCCAACTCACAAATTTTATAAACGGCCGCACAGAATGTAATATTTTAAATTAACAAGCGTTACATAGCGCACATGAACTTGTTTCACATTACAGGATCACATGAGTACATTCATTCAAATATTACATCCTTAGCACATTCCTCCGCCACAAGGCGAGCAACCTTTAGGACACTGTCATAATATTTTGGGGTGGCGATGCTCCTTTCCCTTCGACGGCCCCTCCTTCACCAGCTTTTCAGCGTCCATCTTCGCCTAGTGCACTTTCGCCCGGGCAAAAGCCCTGGGCGCACCTTCAATGCAGACGGACCGCTTTATAACTTCAAGCCAGGGGCACGCGTTCACAAGCCGCCTTACCAGGACGAAATAGCTGCCGGGAAGGGGCTCGCCAGGCCACATCCGGACTATGAGGCCCTTCATGGCCAGTTCGGCCGCCTTGTGAAGCTCGAATAGTTGCTTCAACTGGTCGCTCAACGGCATCGGATGTTCGGTCCCAGTATACTGAGACCAGACCAACTTCTCTGTCGAGCTCCCTCCCTCGGTCCGGTAGAACTCCACGGCATCCGACACACTATTGGGTAGATCTGCGAACGCTCCTGGAGAGCTCTGAATTCGGGTAAGTAAAAGGAAAGCTTCCTTCACATGCTTGCTTTGCATAAAGAATGCCTTACCCGCCGCTATCTTCCTGACCGCCTCAATTTCCTTGAGGGCCTTTTGGGCTTCGGCCTTGGCATTTTGTGCATTCCCGAGGGCCTTTGCAAGCTCGGACCCTTGCGTCTTAGACCCTTGCTGAACCGATCCGACTCGGGCCTCTTGCTTCTCGCGCTCGCACGCTCCTTGGCCGCTTTGCCTTAGGCCTCGGACAGCGCCTTCTTCAGGGTCGCCACTTCGGTCGTGGCCCCTAGCAAAATTCATGACGATACTGTGATCTAACAACTAGTTTTCTTTTTCTTTATCAATAAACAGACGAGGTATCACTTACCTTTGTTCTCTTCGAGCTGCCTCTTGGTAAGGCTGAGCTCTTCCTCGGACCGCTCAAGGTCCCGCTTCAGTGCGGAGACCTCCGCCGCGTGAGCGGCAGTGGCCAGCAGTGAAGCCTGCTTATTCACATAGACATATTCTGATTAGACTCCTATGATTTTTATTTGATCCTCTGTTCGGCCTTTCTTCCGAACACCAAACAGAGCATCAGGGGCTATTGTCTATGTTGTAACATTTTCTCATAATTTGATTACTTACCTCGAAGCCTGTTAGGAGGCTGGCACATGCTTCAGTCAGTCCGCTTTTGGCGGACCGAACCTTCTTGACCACCGCACTCATGATAGTGCGGTGCTCTTCATCAATGGAAGCGCCGCGAAGCGCTTCCAGCAAATTGTCCGATGCCTCTGGATGGACAGAGGCCATCGGCACAGACAGCTTGTCCCTCTTAGACTTGCTGCCCCCGGCATCAGAGCCCATGGGAGTCTTGCCCCTCGTGCGCCCAGTGTCTGGAATGTCGCCTTGGGGCGCCTCTGGAACTGTCTCCCCTTGGTTCAGCACCCTCTAAGACAACACCTCGACATCGTCCATAGGGCGGGGGGAGGAGGCGGCCGGGAGTGAATCACTGTTCATCTCCGACGGGCCCTAAGACTCATCCGATGAGGATACGCCGATATGGGCTTTGGATTGGCTGCATGATCATGTTCGGCATGATAAGAAGCAATAAAATAAAACATACTAAGAACTATCATGGTATCCAGATACTTACGACTTCGCCAGGGGCTTGTCCCTGGGTAACCACTCCTCATCGCTAAAAGCAGCCGCCGTGGAGCAGTCGAGAAGAAGAGTCCTTCCCTTCTTGGACCCTTCGGCCTCCCCTAACGGGGCGGCCTTCCTTTTCTTGTCTCCCCCAGCTGGGGGGAGAACTTTCCTCTTCCTCCTCCTCATTTTCGTGGGAGGAGGGCGCCTCGGTGTTATCTGACGATGAGTCCGATACGACCTTGCGCCGGATACCTTTCCTGGTCCCCGTGGCCTTCTTCTTCGGCGCCTCATAGGGCGCCGGAACCAGCATCTCCGTTAAGAGAGCACTTGCTGGATCCTCGGGCAGTGGGGCCGGATAATCGACCCGCTCCGCTGTCGCGACCCATTCCTGTTAAATGGTGTGGAGGCTTAGATCCCCCACATGATTATACTGGGAAAAGAAACATCTTATGAGATATAAGGAGCTTACCGGATTGGCACGGCGCTTTGTCCTGAGTCCACGATCCTCGGTGAGGGGAGGAGGTACCTCGGCGGACTTGGACAACACCCTCTAGATATCCTGGTGTGTCGTGTCGAAGAGCTCTCGCAGCGTCTGGTGCTTAGCCGGGTCAAACTCCCACATGTTGAATGTCCATCTTTGACGCGGGAGGATCCGGCTGAAGAGCATGACCTGGACCACGTTGATGATACGTCTCCAATGTATCCATAATTTTTGATTGCTCCATGCTATATTATCTACTGTTTTGGACTATATTGGGCTTTATTTTCCACTTTTATATTATTTTTGGAACTAACCTATTAACCAGAGGCCCAGCCCTGAATTGTTGTTTTTTGCCTATTTCAGTGTTTCGAAGAAACAGAATATCAAACGGAGTCCAAACGGAATGAAACCTTCGGGGATGTGATTTTCTCACCGAACATGATCCAGGAGACTTGGACCCTACGCCAAGGCATCAGAGAGGCGGTCACGAGGGTGAGGGGCGCCCCCCCTAGGGCCCCTCGGAGCTCCACCGACGCACTCCTTCCTCCTATATATACATACGTACCCCCAAACGAACATAACAGGAGCCAAAAAGCTAATTCCACCGCCGCAACTTTCTGTATCCATGAGATCCCATCTTGGGGCCTGTTCCTGTGACGCCCGGATATTTAAGCTACAGTAATCTATGCTAACAATGCCACATCACCACGATTACCGTTGTTAATCTCGCGATGATTCAACCCCGTTCGGCTTCAAAATTCAAATTCAAGTTAAACAATAAAAGTTTTCGAATATTAAAACCAAAATGTTCTGGATGTGACAAATAATGCATGGGTAATTATGGTGGAGAAACCACACTTTAATAAAAGGTTTAAATATTCAAATGTTAATAAACAGTAGCAGAAACTATTATCTAAATACTTTTAAATAATAAATAATTACAAAACTATTTTATTTAGGTGTCAAAATTATTGTGGTAGAGGTATATTTAGTAATGCAAATTTGGGTGTTAATAACATATTTTGCAAACAAAAATAAAAATTGAGAAATCAAATAAAATCAGTACAGAGAATAATAAACAAAAAAAGTAAAACCAGAAGAGAAAAGACCCCGGCCCAACTGGGCCATCTCCCAGCCAGGCCGGCCCACCCCCGGCCTACACATACCCCCCATCGAACCTAACCCTAGCCCCGCACCCACCCCCCCGACCCCCCCCCCCCCACTCTCCCTGGCCCTCCCCCTTCCCCCCCCCCCCCGATCTGGATCGGGGAACAGCCGACCCCGTCGCCCCTTTACTACCTCGTCAGGTGCCGCTTCCTCGTCGAACCGCCCCACCGTCGTCATCGCCTTGTCGTCCACCTCCCCGGACCGCCCCGAGCCCGGAACCGCTCGACCCCAACGCCGGCACCTCCCCCGAACGGCGCCGCCTCCGCCGCCCTCATCCCGGCGACGCTGCCGCCACCTCCCCGAGCCCATTGCCTTCCCCCTGCAGCTCCCCTGTGAGGATCCACCCCCCTATCCTCCTTCCCCTCCTCCCGTGCGCCATGTGCCGCCACTCCCTCGCGTCGCGCGTGCGTGTGCCGGTGCGCACCCACGGCGTCCCTGGCCGCGCCCCCACTGCCTCTATGCACCGCTGCTGCCCCATGGTCGTCCCGCGCTTGCCGCGGCCCGTGCCCGCGCTGCCGCTCCCCTGCTACTACCGCCGTTGTGCTGCTGCTCCTACCATCGCGCTGCTGCTGTCACGCGTCGCTGCCCCTCGCAGCGCGCCCACACCTCCACGCGCGCGCTCCCCGCCGCTCCCCGCACTCCATGGTCGCCCGGCGCCCGCTGCCGCCGCCCCCAACCGCTCCACCTCCCCCACTCCACCCCCTGGCGCTGACGCTGTCCCTGCCGGCGGCCCCCCAGTCCCGCTGCGCGGCTGTCTGGGGCAAGCACCCCAGCGGGCTGGCACCCGTCGCCCATCTACGCCCGCTAACCCGCCCCGTCGCCTCCACTATGACACAGACAACCGGGGCCCACGGCCCCAGAAAAATTAGAACGAAAAATTAATAAAAATATTAATTAATTTGATAATTAATTAACTAAATTAATCCTATTTAATTAAACATTAGTTAACCTAATTAGCTAATTAAACTAATTAATAGGCTAATTAGGATATTGTGACAATGACATGTGGGTCTCACACGCACTATTCACAGCATTGACCAATCAACCGTTGACTTGGTCAACTGGGTCCCCTGGCCCCACAGGTTTGTTGCTGGTCTCTGCTGTGTACACATAGCTTTTACTACTTAAATTGAATTAAGATAATTTAGAAAATGAATTAAAACTTTAGAAATTAATATAAAATAATCCGTAACTCGGATGAAAATACTTTGTACATGAAAGTTGCTCAGAACGACGAGACGAATCCGGATACGCAGCCCGTTCGTCTGCCACACACCCCTAGCATAGCAAACCCGCAACTTTCCCCCTCCGGTTCCTCTGTCCGAAAACACGAAACACCGGGGATACTTTCCCGGATGTTTCCCCCCTTCACCGGTATCACCTCATACCGCATTAGGGCGCGCCTAGCATCACGCTTTGCTTCATCATGCATTTGTTTGCATTATATTTATTGTTTCTCCCCCCTCTTCTCTCGCTAGACACCGAGACCGACGCCGCTGCTACCCAGTACGACTACGGTGTTGACGACCACTCTCTTGCCAGAGCAACCAGGCAAGCCCCCCCCTGATCACCAGATATCGCCTACTCTCCTCTATACTGCTTGCATTAGAGTAGTGTAGCATGTTATTGCTTTCCATTAATCCTATCCTGGTGCATAGCCTGTCATTGTTGCTACAACTGTTGATACCTTACCTGGAATCCTAAATGCTTAGTATAGGATGCTAGTTTATCATAAGTGGCCATACATTCTTGTCCGTCTGCCATGCTATACTATCGGGCCGTGATCACTCGGGAGTTGTTCATGGGTATATACCTATACTTTATACATGATACATGTGATGACTAAAGTCGGGTTGGCTCGAGGAGTACCCGCGAGTGATTCACGGATTGGGGGCTGAGAGGACCTTTGTCCCGACGGCCCTCTGGGTGGATCTTTGTGGCGGAGCGACAGGGCAGGTTGAGACCACCTAGGAGAGAGGTGGGCCTGGCCCTGGTCGGCGTTCGCGGTGTCTTCAAGATAACATGTTTAACGAGATCTTGGTATTTGATCTGAGTCTGGCTACTAGCGTATACGCACTAACCATCTACGCGGGGACAGTTAGGGGCACTCGACGTCATGGTATCAGCCGAAGCCTTCGTGACGTCAGCGACTGAGCGGCGCGCACCGGGTTGGACCGCGTAACGCAACTTCCTTTGTAATGGAGGTTGCTAGGTCTGCTCACCGGCCGCGTTCGCAACGTGCAGGTGTGCAAAGGGCGATGGGCCCAGACCCCTGCGCCATAGGATTTAGACCGGCATGCTGACCTCTCTGTTGTGCCTAGGTAGGGCTGCGACGTGTTGATCTTCCGAGGCCGGGCATGACCCAGGAAAGTGTGTCCGGCGAAATGGGATCGAGCGTGTTGGGTTATGTGGTGCACCCCTGCAGGGAAGTTAATCTATTCGAATAGCCATGATCTTTGGTAACAGGATGACCCGGAGTTGTACCTTGACCTTATGACAACTAGAACCGGATACTTAATAAAACACACCCTTCCAAGTGCCAGTTACAACCGGTGATCGCTCTCTCACAGGGCGACGAGGGGAGGATCGTCGGTTAGGATTATGCTATGCGATGTTACTTGGTGAACTTACCATCTACTCTCGTCTCCTGCTGCAAGATGGAGGTGGCCAGAAGCGTAGTCTTCGATAGGACTAGCTATCCCCCTCTTATTCCGGCTTTCTACAGTACAGTCCACATATGATACCCTTATTCCATTTGATACCAGTGCATACATATGTAGTGTAGCTCCTTGCTTGCGAGTACTTTGGATGAGTACTCACGGTTGCTTTGCTCCGCCTTTTCCCCCTTTCTATACTCGATTGTTGCGACCAGACGTTGGAGCCCAGGAGCCAGACGCCTCCGTCGACGACGACTACTACTACTCGGGAGGTGCCTACTACTACGTGCAGCCCGCTGACGATGACCAGGAGTAGTTTAGGTGGAGCCCAGGCAGGAGGCCTGCGCCTCTTTCGATCTGTATCCCAGTTTGTGCTAGCCTTCTTATGGCAAACTTGTTTAACTTATGTCTGTACTCAGATATTGTTGCTTCCGCTGACTTGTCTATGATCGAGCTCTTGTATTCGAGCCCTCGAGGCCCCTGGCTTGTAATATGATGCTTGTATGACTTATTTTAATTGTAGAGTTGTGTTGTGATATCTTCCCGTGAGTCCCTGATCTTGATCGTACACGTTTGCGTGTATGATTAGTGTACGGTCAAATCGGGGGCGTCACAGTTCCGGAGCTCCGCCGGAGAGGGCCGTCATCACGGAGGGCTTCTACATCATCATAGCCTCTCCGATGAAGTGTGAGTAGTTTACCTCAGACCTTCGGGTCCGTAGTTAGTAGCTAGATGGCTTCTTCTCTCTTTTTGGATCTCAATACAAAGTTCTCCCCCTCTCTTGTGGAGATCTATTCGATGTAATCTTCTTTTTGCGGTGTGTTTGTTGAGACCGATGAATTGTGGGTTTATGATCAAGTCTATCTATGAGTAATATTTGAATCTTCTGTGAATTCTTTTATGTATGATTGGTTATCTTTGCAAGTCTCTTCGAATTATCCGTTTGGTTTGGCCAACTAGATTGGTAGTTCTTGCCATGGGAGAAGTGCTTAGCTTTGGTTTCGATCCTGCGGTGTCCTTTCCCAGTGACAGAAGGGGCAGCAAGGCACGTATTGCATCGTTGCCATCGAGGATAACAAGATGGGGTTTATTTCATATTGCATGAATTTATCTCTCTACATCATGTCATCTTGCTTAAGGCGTTACTTTGTTTTTAACTTAATACTCTAGATGCATGCTGGATAGCGGTCGATGAGTGGAGTAATAGTAGTAGATGCAGAATCATTTTGGTCTACTTGTCACGGACGTGATGCCTATATACATGATCATGCCTAGATATTCTCATAACTATGCTCAATTCTGTCAATTGCTCAACAGTAATTTGTTCACCCACCGTAGAATACTTATGCTCTTGAGAGAAGCCACTAGTGAAACCTATGGCCCCGGGGTCTATTCTCATCATATTAATCTCCATCACTTTAATCTTGTTTTTCTTTTTACTTTGCCTTTACTTTTCACTTTGCATCTCTATACCAAAAATACCAAAAATATTATATCTATCAGATCTCACTCTCGTAAAGTGATCGTGAAGGGATTGACAACCCCTAATCGCGTTGGTTGCGAGTAGCTATCGTTTTGTGCAGGTACGAGGGACTTGAGCGTGGCCTCCTACTGGATTGATACCTTGGTTCTCAAAAACTGAGGGAAATACTTACGCTACTCTGCTGCATCATCCCTTCCTCTTCGGGGAAATCCAACGCAAGCTCAAGAGGTAGCAAGAAGGATTTCTGGCGCCGTTGCCGGGGAGTCTACGCAAAAGTCAACATACCAAGTACCCATCACAATCCCTATCTCTTGCATTACATTATTTGCCATTTGCCTCTCGTTTTCCTCTCCCCCACTTCACCCTTGGCATTTTATTTTCCCTCTCTCTCTCTCTATCCTCCCTCTCTATTTGCCTCTTTTGCCCGTTTGCTCTTGTCTGCTCGTGTGCTAGTTTGCTTGTTTGTCGCGATGGCTCAACCGAGATTTGGTGATCTTCACCTTAAAAGGTTAGAGGAGATCGAAACCAACGTTAGGAAGTTTATTGTTTTGCAATTTGAGCATAATAATTTCTTTAGAAACGAGCATAAGGAACCAAAAAAGTTTTATGAGTTATATGAATAAAGAGCTTGATGATATGTCTACAGAATTTGATGGTATAAGATCCCAAATTGCTCGTCTAGAAAAGATGACTGCTGAAATTTCGGATATGCAAGCCACCTTAGTCAATAAGATGGCCGCTAAACCGAATTCCTATGAAAATCAAGATGAAGATCTAAAAGTTATTGATGTGTCTCCTATTAAATCTTTGTTTTGCAATATGAATCTTGATGAAACTGAATATGATCTTCCTTTACCTAGAAGGCGTTCTAAAAATTCCGAGTATTTAGATCTTTATGATGAAATTGATGAAAGTGGGATTGAAAGAAATAAAAATCTAGATGTTGCTAAACCCACTATATTAGATTTCAAGGAATTTAATTATGAAAGTTGCTCTTTAATTGATTGTATTTCCTTGTTGCAATCCGTGCTAAATTCTCCACATGCTTATAGTCAAAAGAAAGCCTTCACCGAACATATTGTTGATGCCTTGATGCAATCTTATGAAGAAAAACTTGAGTTGAAATTTCTATCCCTAGAAAACACTATGATTAGTGGGAACCAACTATTAAAATTAAAATTAAAGATCATGAGTTTTATGCTTTGTGTGATTTGGGTACTAGTGTCTCTACTATTCCCAAGACTTTGTGTGATTTGCTAGATTTCCGTAATTTTGATGATTGCTCTCTAAAATTGCATCTTGTGGATTCAACTATTAAGAAACCTATGGGAAGGATTAATGATGTTCTTATTGTCTCAAATAGGAATTATGTGCCCGTAGATTTCATTGTTCTTGATATAGATTGCAATCCTTCTTGCCCTATTATTCTTGGTAGACCTTTCCTTAGAACGGTTGGTGCGATTATTGATATGAAGGAAGGGAATATTAGATTTGAATTTACATTAAAAAAGGGCATGGAAGACTTTCCAAGAAATAAAATAAAATTTCCATATGAAACTATCATGAGAGCCACTTATGGATTACCTACCAAAGATGGCAATACCTAGATCTATCCTCGCTTTTATGCCTAGCTAGGGGCGTTAAACGATAGCGCTTGCTGGGAGGCAACCCAATTTTATTTTTATTCCTTGCTTTTTGCACCTGTTTAGTAATAAATAATTTATTTAGCCTGTGTTTTGGTTGTGTTTTTTGTGTTTAATTAGTGTTTGTGCCAAGTAGAACCGTTGGGAAGACTTGGGGAAAGTCTTGTTGAACTTGCTGTAAAAACAGAAACTTTAGCGCTCACAAGAACTGCTCTCATTTTTATTTGAAGAGCTCTATTTAGTTAATTCTTTTTTCAGATGATTAATAGATAAATTTCTCACGTCCAGAAATTTATTTTAGAATTTTTGGGGTTCCAGATCTTGAGCTAGCTACAGATTACTACAGACTGTTCTGTTTTTGACAGATTCTGTTTTTCGTGTGTTGTTTTCTTATTTTGATGAATCTATGGTTAGTAACATAGTTTATAATCCATAGATAAGTTGGAATACAGTAGGTTTAACACCAATATAAATAAAGAATGAGTTCATTACAGTACCTTGAAGTGGTCTTTTGTTTTCTTTCGCTAACGGAGCTCACGAGTTTTCTACTTTAAGTTTTGTGTTGTGAAGTTTTCATGTTTTGGGTGAATTCTTGTGATGGATTATGGAACAAGGATTTGCAAGAGCCTAAGCTTGGGGATGCCCATGGCACCCCCAAGATAATCCAAGGACACCAAAAATTCGAAGTTTGGGGATGCCCCGGAAGGCATCCCCTCTTTCGTCCACTTCCATCGGTAATTTACTTGGAGCTATATTTTTATTCACCAACATGATATGTGTTTTGCTTGGAGCGTCTTGTATTATTTTTGTCTTTGTGTTTTAGTATGCCACAATCATCCTTTCTGTACAAACCTTTTGAGAGAGCCATACATGAATTAAAATTTGATAGAATACTCTATGTGCTTCACTTATATCTTTTGAGCTATGTAGTTTTGCTCTATGTGCTTCACTTATATCTTTTGAGCGTTATAATTTTGCTCTATGTGCTTCACTTAGATTTTTTTAGAGCACGGTGGTGGATTTGTTTTAAAGAAACTATTGATCTCTCATTCTTCACTTAAATTATTTTGAGAGTCTCTTAATAGCATGGTAATTTGCTTAATAATAATATGCTTGGTATTCAAGATTTGTGAAATTTTCTTTTGAGTGTGTTGAATACTAAGAAAAGATTGAAGCATGATAATTGTTTTGAGATATGGAGGTGATAATATTAGAGTCATGCTAGTTGAGTAGTTGTGAATTTAAAGAATGCTTGTGTTAAAGTTTGTGATTCGCGTAGCATGCACGTATGGTGAACCGTTATGTGATGAAGTCGGAGTATGATTTATTTATTGATTGTCTTCCTTATGAGTGGCGGTCGGGGACGAGCGATGGTCTTTCCTACCAATCTATCCCCCTAGGAGCATGCGCGTAATACTTTGCTTTGATAACTTCTAGATTTTTGCAATAAGTATATGAGTTCTTTATGACTAATGTTGAGTCCATGGATTATACGCACTCTCACCCTTCCACCTTTGCTAGACTCTCTAATACCACACACCTTTCGCTAGTATCATACACCTACCATATACCTTCCTCAAAACAGCCACCATACCTACCAATCATGGCATTTCCATAGCCATTCTGAGATATATTGCCATGCAACTTTCCACCGTTCCGTTTATTATGGCACGCTCCATCATTGTCATATTGCTAGCATGATCATGTAGTTGACATCATATTTGTGGCAAAGCAACCATTCATAATTCTTTCATACATGTCACTCTTGATTCATTGCATATCCCGGTACACCGCCGGAGGCATTCATATAGAGTCATATTTTGTTCTAAGTATCGAGTTGTTGAGTTGTAAGAAAAATAAAAGTGTGATGATCATCATTTTTAGAGCATTGTCCCAAGTGAGGAAATAATGATGGAGATTATGATTCCCCCATAAGTCGGGATGAGACTCCGGACAAAAAAGAAAAAAAAAAGAAAAAAAAAGAGGCCATAAAAAAGAGAAAAGGCCCAAATAAAAAATGGGAGAAAAAGAGAGAAGGGACAATGTTACTATCCTTTTACCACACTTGTGCTTCAAAGTAGCACCATGATCTTCATGATATAGAATCTCTCGTTATGTCACTTTCATATACTAGTGGGAATTTTACATTATAGAACATGGCTTGTATATTCCAATGATGGGCTTCCTCAAAATGCCCTAGGTCTTCGTGAGCAAGCAAGTTGGATGCACACCCACTTAGTTTCTTTTGATGAGCTTTCATATACTTATAGCTCTAGTGCATCCGTTGCATGGCAATCCCTACTCACTCACATTGATATCTATTGATGGGCATCTCCATAGCCTGTTGATACGCCTAGTTGATGTGAGACTTTCTTCCCCTCTTTTTGTCTTCTCCACAACCACCATTCTATTACACATATAGTGCTATATCCATGGCTCACGCTCATGTATTGCGTGAAGATTGAAAAAGTTTTGAAAAATTTAGAGTATGAAACAATTGCTTGGCTTGTCATCGGGGTTGTGCATGATTTAAATACTTTGTGTGGTGAAGATAGAGCATAGCCAGACTATAGGATTTTGTAGGGATAACTTTCTTTGGCCATGTTATTTTGAGAAGACATAATTGCTTTGTTAGTATGCTTGAAGTATTATTATTTTTATGTCAATATAAACTTTTGTCTTGAATCTTTCGAATCTGAATATTCATATCACAATTAAGAAGATTTGCATTGAAATTATGCCAAGTAGCACTCCGCATCAAAAATTCTCTTTTTATCATTTACCTACTCGAGGACGAGTAGGAATTAAGCTTGGGGATGCCTGATACGTCTCCAACGTATCTATAATTTTTGATTGCTCCATGCTATATTATCTATTGTTTTGGACTATATTGGGCTTTATTTTCCACTTTTATATTATTTTTGGGACTAACCTATTAACCGGAGGCCCAACCCAGAATTGCTGTTTTTTGCCTATTTCAGCGTTTCGAAGAAACGGAATATCAAACGGAGTCCAAACGGAATAAACCTTTCTGGAACGTGATTTTCTTCCCGAATATGACCCAGGAGACTTGGACCCCACGCCAAGGAAGCTTCGAGGTGGGCACGAGGTAGGGGGGCGCGCCCTATACCCCCAGGCGCACCCCCCACCCTCGTGGGCCCACCGAAGCTCCATCGACGTACTTCTTCCTCCTATATATACCTACGTACCCCCAAACGAACAGAGACGGAGCCAAAAACCTAATTCCACCGCCGCAACTTTCTGTATTCACGAGATCCCATCTTGGAGCCTGTTCCGGAGCTCCGCCGGAGAGGGCCGTCATCACGGAGGGCTTCTACATCATCATAGCCTCTCCGATGAAGTGTGAGTAGTTTACCTCAGACCTTCGGGTCCATAGTTATTAGCTAGATGGCTTCTTCTCTCTTTTTGGATCTTAATACAAAGTTCTCCCCCTCTCTCGTGGAGATCTATTCGATGTAATCTTCTGCTTTTTTGCGGTGTGTTTGTTGAGACCGATGAATTGTGGGTTTATGATCAAGTCTATCTATGAATAATATTTGAATCTTCTCTGAATTCTTTTATGTATGATTAGTTATCTTTGCAAGTCTCTTCGAATTATCAGTTTGGTTTGGCCTACTAGATTGGTTTTTCTTGCCATGGGAGAAGTGCTTAGCTTTGGGTTCGATCTTGCGGTGTCCTTTCCCAGTGACAGAAGGGGCAGCAAGGCACGTATTGCATCGTTGCCATCAAGGATAACAAGATGGGGTTTATTTCATATTGCATGAATTTATCTCTCTACATCATGTCATCTTGCTTAAAGCGTTACTCTGTTTTTAACTTAATACTCTAGATGCATGCTGGATAGCGGTCGATGAGTGGAGTAATAGTAGTAGATGAAGAATCGTTTCGGTCTACTTGTCACGGACGTGATGCCTATATACATGATCATTCCTAGATATTCTCATAACTATGCTCAATTCTGTCAATTGCTCAAAAGTAATTTGTTCACCCACCGTAGAATACTTATGCTCTTGAGAGAAGCCACTAGTGAAACCTATGGCCCCCGGGTCTATTCTCATCATATCAATCTCTATCACTTTAATCTTGCTTTGCTTTTTTACTTTGCCTTTTACTTTTTGCATCTCTATACCAAAAATACCAAAAATATTATATCTATCAGATCTCACTCTCGTAAGTGACCGTGAAGGGATTGACAACCCCTAATCGCGTTGGTTGCGAGTAGCTATCGTTTTGTGCAGGTACAAGGGACTTGAGCGTGGCCTCCTACTAGATTGATACCTTGGTTCTCAAAAACTGAGGGGGATACTTATGCTACTCTGCTGCATCATCCTTTCCTCTTCAGGGAAATCCAACGCAAGCTCAAGAGGTAGCACTGCCAAGAGCCGGGCCACCTCTTCTCCAATGGCCTTGCACCTTTCCTCGTTGAACCGCCGGAGAAACTGTCTAACTGGCTTAAACTTTGGATCAATATTGAGAGTGTGCTCAGCGATTTCCCTTGGGACACCCGGCATGTCGGAAGGTTGCCATGCAAAATGTCCCGGTTCTCACGGATGAACTCGATGAGCGTGCTTTCCTATTTTGGATCCAAGTTGGCACTGATGATGAACTGCTTGGATGAGTCGCCAGGCACAAAGTCAACCATCTTGGTGTCATCAGCTGATTTGAACTTCAACACCGGCTCATGCTCCGTTGTTGGTTTCTTTAAAGACGTCATGTCTGTCGGGTCCTTATAAAACTTTAACTCCTCTGTCGCACAAACAGACTCAGCATATGCAGCATCACCTTCTTCACACTCCAAGGCTATTTTCCAGCTTCCATGTACTATAATGGTGCCCTTATAACCCGGCATCTTGAGCTGCAAATTCACATAACACGGCCGAGCCATGAACTTGGCATAAGCCGGTCGTCCAAACAGAGCATGATGTGGGCTTTTGATCTTAACCACCTCAAAGGTTAATTTTTCTGCTCTGGAGTCATACTCATCCCCAAAGGCTACTTCCAGTTCAATCTTACCAATTGGGTATGCCGACTTGCCAGGTACCGCACCATGAAAAACAGTGTTGGATTTCTTAAGACTCTGATCAGTTAACCCCATCCGACGGAACGTCTCATAGTAGAGGATGTTAATGCTGCTGCCTCCATCCATGAGCACTTTAGTGAATTTATATCCACCAACCTGAGGCACCACTACCAAGTCCAAGTGACCCGGATTATCAACCCGGGGTGGATGATCCTCTCTGCTCCACACGATAGGCTGTTCTGACCACCGTAAATAACGTGGAACTGCCGGCTCAATGGCATTGACGGCCCTCTTGTGAAGCTTCTGGTCCCTCTTACATAAACTAGTTGTGAACACATGGTATTGCCCACTATTCAACTGTTTTGGGTTCCTCTGATATCCGGACTGTTGCTACTGATTACCTTGGCCAGGTTGTGGATTATATCCTCCTTGGTTACCTGGATGGCCCTGACCGTGAAATCCTCCTCCACCTGAACCGGTGCCCAGGCCATGGAAACCTCCCCCACCTGAACCGCTGCCTGGGTCGTGACCTCCATCAAATGCATTTGAATTCTTAAACGCCTTCATGATTGTACAATCCTTCCATAGGTGGGTGGCTGGCTTTTCCCGGGTGTCGTGTCTTGGACAAGGTTCATTCAATAGTTGCTCAAGGGTGGGACCGAACCCTGTGCATTGGTGTCAGTGACAAATTCATTAGCTTTACGTTTATTACCTCCTTGATTTGCCGGGTTATGCTGGTGACCCTTGTCGTTGTCGTTCTTCTTTCCCTTCACTGTGTTTTTTTTGTCAGACACCAGGTCCTTGATACTGTCAGAATGAGCATACTTGACGAGAGCCGCTATCAACTAGCCCATCTCATTGTAGTCACGCTTGAGCCGCCCCAACTTCTGCTTCAGAGGTTCAAAACGGCAGTTCTTCTCCACATCAAGACTGCTAAGCCGGCATCCATCTTATCCGATGAATGTATTATTTCCTTGACTCGGTGCAACCAATGGGTTGTAGATTCACTGTCCTCTTGCTTACAATTAGTCGGGTCTATAATCGACATGGGTTGTTTACATGTGTCTTTGAAGTTCTGAATGAACCGGGCCTTCAACTCCACCCATGAGCCGATAGAATTGGGTGGCAACCCCTTCAACCAAGTACGAGCTGTTCCGTCCAACATCATAGTGAAATACTTGGCCATTGCCGCGTCGCTGACCTCCAACAACTCCATAGCCATCTCATAACTCTCAATCCAAGCCCCAGGTTGCAAGTCGGCCGTGTAATTAGGCACCTTACGAGGTCCCTTAAAGTCCTTTGGCAACCGCTCATTACGTATGGCCGGCACCAAGCAAGGGACACCTGCGGTTCTTGTGGCCACTCCTGCCTCAATCGAGGTTGCTGGATAAGCCGGAAAAGTCCAATGAGCCGCCTACTCCGCTGCAGTTGAACCGCTCGCTTAGCCTCTTGTCGGATCCTTTCCTGATCCGCCAAGTTAAGGGCTCCAGCCTATACTGGCTCATGCCTGTGCGGTCGGTTGCGGCGTTGAGCATTGCTTGACATGTCAGCCGAGTCCATATGCCTACTGTAGCTTGGGCTCCGGCTTGGGCGAGGAGTTGAATGGATCTTGTCTCGACTGTAGGAGTATGCATCCTGCTGTGCCAGAGCTGTTTGAAGAAGTTCCCTCACCCTTCGCATTTCGATTGTTGTCGGCGAGTCACCTTCCATCGGGAAAGCCGCCAAACGAGTCGACACTGCAATGAGGTTTTCCAAGGGATTGGAGAAGTGACCTGGCGTTGTTGGTACATAATGAGGCGGAGCGGTATGTACACGAGGTGGCTCCATGGCGCGCGGTTGAACCGGTGCCCCGGGCGTCGTGATCCGATTTGCCTCCGGCGGGTTGCTTGCCCCAGCCCCGGGTGTATGAAAAAGGTTCCTAGAATCAAGCGTCAGAGGTAGACGTGACTGGGTTTTCTGATGCCTTCTTCTCATGACCTCGTTTGACGCGGTCAGATCCACCGAGAGCCGGAAAGTCTTCGCTTGAAGCTGTTGCGCACGAACGTCTAAAGCCGCCCGCTCTGCTGCCATCCTGACCTACTCTACTGCTAAATTTACTTTAGCTTGTACCATCTCTTCCCGCACGCGTGCCACCTCTGCATCATGCTGGGCTCTATCCGCCGGCTTTACCACGGCGGTTAACAGAGTCGTCAGTTTATCCGTGAGGTCCATTAGAATCTGAGCCGGGGGGCGCGCGGGGTCTCCTGACCCGGCTGCGGCCAACCCAGTAGTTGTTGCTGTTGCTGCTGTGGAGTTCTGCCTGGGCTGTGTCCCTGCCATGAAGACTCCTGCCCAATTCGGTGGCTCAAGGGGGTCCGGAATACTGCTGCCATCGGAACAGCCCTCGAGCATGCCATCCTGCAGCTGATACAAAGAGTCCGTCTCACCTGTTGATGATTTAGCGTCAGAACAGATGGCCGTCTTAGCGCCTTCCACCGATCCTTCAGAGTATTCACCGCCGTGGACGTAGCCTACGAAAGCATGCTTCATGACAGATTGAACACGGGTGGTCCTCACGCGCTGAGCCGTTTCGACGAGGTCGGTGCGGACGTCCGGCTCAGGGCCTGACTCGCCGATCCGGCTGATGAAGACATGAATTCCGCCGAAGGGGACTCGGTACCCGTACTCGATTGAGCCGGCCTCGGGGCCCCAGCCTTCGTCGTCGATGTAGAGCTTGCCGCGACGACTCTTGGTCATCCGGCCCACAGCATATCCTTTGAGCCCTTCGAAGTTGCCCTTCAAGAACTCAAATCCACCGTGCGCTGGCCCCACGGTGGGCGCCAACTGTCGTGGAATTGTCACGGCAGATGTCCTAGTGGAAGGACTTAGTCGTAAGGCCATCGCAACTAGGAAGCTTAAAGGGGTTAATCGGGACAAAGGACATGAGAGGTTTTATACTAGTTCGGCCCCTTACGATGAAGGTAAAAGCCTACGTCTAGTTGTGTTGGTATTGCTGGGGTTTCGATTACCAAGAGGCTAGTTCGCCGGCTTGGTTATCGATCTCTTGTTTCTTACCCTCAGTCGCCACCGGGTCGTCCCCTTATATACACGGGTTGACGCCTGGTGGCCTACAGAGTCCCGGCCGGCTCATAAATCGTGTCCGGCTCGGTGACTTCTCTTCCGTGCCTTCTTTTACAAGTCTTTCCTTACATATGGCGGTTTACAATATTGGGCCTTAAGCCGCCTCTAGGCCTTTAGGCCTTCTATAAAGTTTAATAAACTATCACCCTGAATGTTTACTGGGATTCCTTTGTAACGCGCCATTGAGGCTGACCCGGCCCCTCCTGGGCGGCTCTTAACTGATAGTTATATCCCCAACAAGTACGCTTACGAGGATCAAGCTATCGTCAACTCGGAGAACTTTGCAGGAAAGATGACCATACCCTCGAAATCACTTCTATCTTTGCTTGCTAGTTGCTCGCTCTTTTGCTATGCCGCGATACCTACCACTTGCTATATCATGCCTCCCATATTGCCATGTCAAGCCTCTAACCCACCTTGTCCTAGCAAACCATTGTTTGGCTATGTTACCGCTTTGCTCAGCCCTTCTTATAGCGTTGCTAGTTGCAGGTGAAGATGGAGTTTGTTCCTTATTGGAACATGATTATTGTTGGGATATCATTATTATACCTTGTCTACTTTAATGCATCTATATACTTGGTAAAGGGTGGAAGGCTCGGCCTTATGCCTGGTGTTTTGTTCCACTCTTGCCGCCCTAATTTCCTTCATACCGGTGTTATGTTACTTGATTTTGCGTTCCTTACGCGGTTGAGTTATAATGGGAACCCCTTGACAGTTTGCCTTGAATAAAACTCCTCAAGCAAGGCCCGACCTTTGTTTTACCATTTGCAACCTAAGCCTTTTTCCCTTGGGTTCCGCGGACTCAAGGGTCATCTTTATTTTAAACCCCCGGGGCAGTGCTCCTCTGAGTGTTGGTCCAAACTAGAGCACCGTGCGGGGCCGTCCCTTGGCAACTTGGGTTACGTTGGCTCCTGTACGCTTAGCTTATCCAGTGTGCCCTGAGAACGAGATATGTCTAGCTCCTATCGGGATTTGTCGGCACAACGGGTGGTCTTGCTGGTCTTGTTTTACCATTGTCGAAATGTCTTGTAACCGGAATTCTGAGTCTGATCGGGTTGTCCTGGGAGAAGGAATATCCTTCGTTGACCGTGAGAGCTTGTGATGGGCTAAGTTGGGACACCCCTAGAGGGTTTTGAACTTTCGAAAGCCGTGCCCGCGGTTATGGGCAGATGGGAATTTGTTAATGTCCGGTCGTAGAAAACTTGAAACTTAACTTAATTAAAATGAAACAACCGCGTGTGTAGCCGTGATGGTCACTTTTCGGCGGAGTCCGGGAAGAGAACACGGTCTCGTGTTATGCTTGAACGTAAGTAGTTTCAGGATCACTTCTTGATCATTATAGCTTCTCGGCCATGCTTTGCTTCTCTTCTCGCTCTCATTTGCGTAAGTTAGCCACATATAAGCTAGTGCTTGCTGCAGCTACACCTCACTACCTTTTCCTACCCATAAGCTTAAATAGTCTTGATCGCGAGGGTGTGAGATTGCTGAGTCACCGTGACTCACAGATTACTTCCAAAACCAGATGCAGGTGCCGATGATGTCAGTCCAGGGGATGCGACCGAACTCAAGTGGGAGTTCGACGAGGATTCAGGACGTTACTATGTGTCTTTTCCGGTCGATCAGTAGTGGACCCCAGTTGGGGCGATCGGGGATCTTTTGCATTAGGGGTTGTCTTTCTTTATTTGGTTCCGTAGTCGGACCTTGATTGTATCTAGATGATGTAATGCTATATTTATGTATTGTGTGAAGTGGCGATTGTAAGCCAACTATTTATCTCTTTCTTATTCAGTACATGGGATGTGTAAAGATTACCCCTCTTGCGACATGCCTACTATGCGGCTATGCCTCTAAGTCGTGCTCCGACACGTGGGAGATATAGCCGCATCGTGGGTGTTACAGGTGTCGCTTGGGAGCCTCCGACAAGATTGTGGAGTTGAACCAAGAAGTTTGTACGAGTAAGGAGATCGCCTACTTCATGAAGATCTACCCGAGTGAGGCAAGTCCTTCGTGGGCGATGGCCATGGTGGGATAGAAAAGGTTGCTACTTCGTGGACCCTTCATGGTTGGAGCCCTACGTGGAATCACGCAATCGTTACCTTTCGTGGGTTGAAGTCTCCATCAACATGGATCTACGATAACACCACCTATAAGAACCACGCCAAAAATCTCCGTGTCTTCATTGTGTTTGCACACTCCAATCCCATCCCTTTACTTTCTTGCAATTAGCATGATTTACTCTTTCGGCTGCTGATACTCTTGCTATGCTTGCTTCAAATGTATTGTAAATGCTTAAACGTGTGCTAAAACTCCACCTCAACTTGAAGAACTTAACACTTTTACCTATTGAGGGTCTAATCACCCCCTTCTAGACCCCTCTTCTCGATTCTTTCATATCCTTTGTAGCCACACGCAAGTCTATGAGCTCTGCAAAGCCATCGCCATGGTTGACAGGAACATCGAGTCGCCGGACTATTTTGAGTGACCTTGTGATGAGTCTGGGAAATACACAGCCACATCGACGTACAGATGTATGGGACACATTTAGTCCACCACGGTCGCCTGCATTTGACGTAGTTGGTAGCCACTCAAATGGAAAATTTCATGTGGCTAGCTACCCAATACCGCTTATGGACGTCTGATCGACGAGCCCACCATGGATTACAGGATGCCCCAGCGCCTTGCCACACTTGTCTTCAAGATGAAGACATCGTTGACCATATCCTCGCCCACTGCATTTATGGAAGAAAAGTGTGGCATTCTTGCTTCCTAGAGCTAGGTATCAACATTCAAGGCCCATCCAAGGATGCAACATTCACTGATTGGTGGCTACTACAACAGCGACGGTTCAACGGGAAGATACGGAGAGGGTTCGACTCCATAGCCATTGAAATTGCTTGGGCTCTCTGGAAACAGTGGAACGCAAGAGTGGTCAACAATATCTCGAGGCAAAAAATGACGCCTCAAGTCAAGATGGAGATACTCGACGAGATTGATAATTGGAGGTAGGCAACACTGGGTGGTGTTGGTGCTTTAGATCCTTTCGTGAGAGAGTAGTTTCATGTACATAGGATGTAGGAGCGGGTGTTTTGGTTACCCTAAGATATGTTCGCACCACGCTAGGGCTCTTTTTTTTAAAGACCCAACCTTGTTGGCATTTCATTGATTGATAGTAGAGAGCAGTGGAAAAAGCGTTACAGAGATGGATGATCCGAAGATCAAGGAGAAAAAAAAGAGAAGGAGAGAGAAAACATGCCCGTAGGCCAACCCTCATGTTGCTATTCTCACGGCGATTCCCCGAAGGGGGTCTAAATGCATTTTACTCCAGCTTGCCTCCAAAGTGTGAATACCCGCATAATCTCTTGCTGCACATCCCTCTCATTTGCAATCTTGCCTCTGAAGATGCAACGATTTCTCTCATGCCATATCTCCCAGAGTATGAGCATGGCAATCGACTTGATCCCTTTCTTATGTCGTTTCAGTGTTCTGAATGATGGCCTTCATAACCTCCATTGCATTCTTGTTGTCCGACCATGAATTTTGACGAAGCGCAGAGCAGCCATGCCAGGTTGCCGTAGCGCTCCACACCGAGCAAGAGAAGTTGCAGCGCTAGAAGAGGTGATCAGAGCTTTCCAAGTTCCTCATGCAAAGCTGGCGGAAGTACTTGTTCTCCCACCCGCGATGCTACAGGCGATCATAGCACCATAAGCGATCTTGATGTAGCAACCATGCAAAGATCTTGATTTTTGCTGGTGCCCAAGATTGCCAGATAACCTCTCCGAACTGTTCTTTCTTCGATCCTAGGAACTACAGGAGGTACACTAATCTTGAGGTGTAGTTTCCAGAGCTCTCAAAATCCCATCTGCTCTCTTCTTTAGTTTCACTATGGATGGCCACCTGGCTTTGCTAAAGAAGCATATGCAGGCGTAGCACATCCTGCATCAGGCCTTCCGTGCTCTCGTGGGCTAGATATGCGATCCATTTGTCATCTGCAAGCGTTTGCGCAACCGAGCAATTTTTCCTCATGGAGTGTTTGAACAGCGCGGGGAAGCACGTCTTCAGGGGGTTGCACCCAGCCAGCAATGGTGCTAGAAGCTCGTCGTTTTACCATTCCTCAAGGTTACCATGGTTGCCGCGCTGAAGAGCACTCTGTCTAAATCATCACATGGTGGTTCAGTCCCAACCCATGGCTGGTCCTCATGTTGCCAGGCATGCCACAACCATCTAAGGAGGAGTGCACGACTGAATTTCTACATGTCCAGGATGCTTAGACCGTCGTGATCCAACGGGGAGCAAACTCGACTCCAATTCACTTTGCAGCTCCCTCCCGTGAGTTCCTGATCCTGCATCCAGAGGAAGCGGCGTCAAGCCTTGTCCACTTCTTTCAACAACTTCTTTGGAACCTTCTATAAAAATATAAGAGTCCCGCTTCGGTACAATGAATGGCCCAATACAACGCGCGTTGTGTTTGAGCCGCAGAGGGAGAGCCTCCCGACTGGGCCGGCCCATTATCGCGTGAAAGCTGTGGAAAAACGACCAATAAAGAAATGACTGCAAAAGGATTCGAACCATGCACCTCGGTTTGTTAAGCGCTACTCGCTAACCAGTCCAGCTGATGAATTTCTACATGTCCAGGATGCTTAGACCGTCGTGATCCAACGGGGAGCAAACTCGACTCCAATTCACTTTGCAGCTCCCTCCCGTGAGTTCCTGATCCTGCATCCAGAGGAAGCGGCGTCAAGCCTTGTCCACTTCTTTCAACAACTTCTTTGGAACCTTCTATAAAAATATAAGAGTCCCGCTTCGGTACAATGAATGGCCCAATACAACGCGCGCTGTGTTTGAGCCGCAGAGGGAGAGCCTCCCGACTGGGCCGGCCCATTATCGCCTGAAAAGCTGTGGAAAAACGACCAATAAAGAAATGACTGCAAAAGGATTCGAACCATGCACCTCGGTTTGTTAAGCGCTACTCGCTAACCAGTCCAGCTGATGAGTTTGCTATTCTCAAAAGAGAAACGCTAGCTATAAGAATAATTACAGCAACCGGTTTAGTGTAAATCCGGTATCCCTTCTGCATCCCTGTATCCTGTCATCGCTGGCTGTCCGATCTAAATCCCCTGCCTCCTGTGCGTCGGCGCTTATTTTGCAGAAACACGCCCGCTTCCATCTCATGTTTAGGTGTGAATTTTCCAGAAACCCCCAGCCGAAGCACTCTCTCTTAAAAATTCCCTACCCCCAATCCCCAATCACGGCTGCGAACTGCATCCCAACGACGGCATGGCCGCCACGGCCACGAACACCATGTTCCAGCAACTACAACCTGCCACAAAGACTAGTGATAGGCGGCACCACCACGAAGATACGCCGGAGGCGGCCACCACATCCCAGCGGCGGTAACCTCTCAGGCGGAGATCCATGTGTGTTGACCGTTGCCTCTCAGGCGTGAAGCTCTCCCTCAACGGGCGCACCAAGATCTCCCCTGGTTGCAATGCGCGGTGCTCTCCCTCGATCTAGCTTGTTGCCATGGGTCCCGGTCATTCCCAGGAGCCCAGGACTAGCAGCCGAACTGTGCATCCGTCGTCAACGATCTCTGTCCATTTCTGACCACGACCCAAGACCAGCACATTTCGACAACCTGACAATTGCGACGACGACAGCGTGTGGATCAGTAGATGACCACTACCGTCAGTCCATGACCATGTAGCTTTGTTATTTTCAGATGACCTCCTCTTGCCAATTTCAGTTTAATTGATCTCGTTTGGGTGTGTCAATCGAGCCTCAAAACGGGACTACAAAATTCAGAAAGAAGTGAATGCTTGTTGGTGAATGCAAAATTCAGAAAATGAATGCTTGTTGTTGACTACAAAATTCTGAACAAAACGACTGTTTAATTTCTTTTGTTGAATGCTATTGCTGAGATGTTCCCTACGTGATTCACACTACAAGTTCACATTATAAATTCTGAAGCTACATGTACACCCAACAAGCAACAATTGCAGTATACAACTCACAATCCACAGCAGATGGTCGAGTAAATAGCATAAAACTACTATTTTACGGGTTAGAATTCCAAAAAACTACCGAATTTATTTTTTTCGCTGATAACTACCAAGTCAGGGGTTGGCTGTTTCAAAAAACCCCAAATCCTCTTTGTTCAAAAGTTAAACATGTTTATGACAGGTCGGGCCCGCCACTAAATGCACCGTTTGGTTGACCATTTGTTTGACCGTTAACTGACATGTGGGGTCCACATGTCAGTGTCTCATCCACAGATTTTTACGGATTAGCCCCTACAAATATTTTTAAAAAGCAATCGGGTCCCTGCAATCATTTAAAAAAAGCAATCAGGTCCTTGAATTGTCGCCGCCGCGCCTCCAAAGGGCTCTGCCCGTGGTCGTCGCCGCCATGGGCGGCTTGTGTGCAGGCCGCCGCCACCACCACCAGCCAGAGTAGCTCGAGCCCCTCCTCGTTGGGCACAGGAGCCGCAGCAGCGACTACCTCGTCGGGCACAGGAGCCGCCGCGCGGGTGTCCAAGATCCTGGGCATGGCCAATGCGTGGGCTGGCCCATTCGTCGGCCGCCTCCGCCACCATGGGGCCGGCAAGGAGCAGCAGCAGCGTTCGGCCACGCAGCTTCTTCGCCCTGGCCCGCGACCTGACCGCCGGCGCCGTTGCTCAAGGCGAGGCCGGCAAGGAGCAGCAACAGCGTTTGCCCGCGCGGCTTCTTCGGCCTGGGCCACGTCCTGGCCGCCGGCTAGCCGTCAGCGTTGTTGCTCAGGACGGGGCCAGCAAGGAGCAGCAGCAGCATTCGGCCGCACGGCTTCTTTGGCCTGGGCCGCGACCTGGCCGCCGGCGAGCCGCCGGCGCCATTGCTCGGGGCGGGTTGTGCAGCTTCTTAGGGACCCGATTGCTTTTTTTCAAAAACATATAGGGACCCGGTTGCTTTTTTCAAAAAACTTACAAGGGTTATTCTGGAAAAATGAGGAAGAGACACTGACATGTGGACCCCACATGTCAGTTAACGGTCAAACAAACGGTCAACCAAACCGTGCATTTAGTAGCAGGCCCGACCTGTCATAAACATGTTTAACTTTTGAACAAAGAGGATTTGGGGTTTTGTGAAACAGCCAACCCCTGACTTGGTAGTTATCAGCGAAAAAAATAAATTCGGTAGTTTTTTGAAACCCTAACCCGTAAAGTAGTAGTTTTATGCTATTTACTCCAGATGGTCAATCTGCAAGTTCTATGTGTACATCAAACAAGAGCAGGTAAGATGCAGAGATGTGGATGCGTCTGCAAGGAGGTTCGGGGCTGTATTCGGCACCCACACGAGTCAGTAGCAGGCCGGCGCCATCAGGTGGAGGGGAGAGTGTAAATCAGAAGGTGAGGATATTGCGGCCGCCGGGCGCCATCGGTGGTGCAGAGACTCGCTAGGAACTTGGACGATATGGCGATCCGGAACTGCCAAGGCTGTACAAGTACATCTTGACTGCGGCAACGGAGGACACATGCGGATTTTATGTGGGGACGCATCACGAGCGGTGCCCCGGCGCTAACCTCGTCGCCGCCGGGAGAACCAGCGTGGGTGCGTTGCCCCGGCGAAAGGAAGAGGGCTGGTTCTCCCGACGGCGACCGCAACATCACATACAGGGATCCAGATCTTGATTCAACTTGGGATGTTTCAATTTATACAGGGTGTACTTTGCAAAGAAGAGGGCTGGAGCGGGCGCTTTAGTAGAAAATTTCATCAAATAGACTAGATACGCACGATCCAGATCGGGTGGCTGGAAACAGGAGGATGCACGGATTCACGAGGGATGCCGGATTCACCTGATACGACGCCGTGTAAGGAACCATTCTTTCCTCTGTTTCTTTTTCTTTTTTTTTGTTTCTTTCCTCTTTCAAGTTTTGTTTCTTTTCCAAAAAAATGTGAACGCTTTTAAAATTTTAGAAAATATTCTTTTTTTCCCAATTTTGTTCATAAATTAAAAAAATTGCATTTTCAGAAAACGTACAAGAATTTTTTTAAATGTTCGTGTCCTTAAAAGATTGTTCAGAATGATAAAACATGAACATTTTTTGAACAGTACGAACACAATTTTGAAAACCAATAACTTTTAGAAAACACGAACAACAATTGGAATTTTCAAATATTTTTTCAATAAGTCAAACAAAAATTGAAACCAAAAAGGTTTTCTGAATTTCCTCGAACACTTTTTTGTATTTGTGAACAAAACAAATTGAAATTAGGAATTTTTAAAAAATTCAAAAAAAATTGAAAGCGCGAACGTTATTTGAAACTCCACGAACATTTTTTAATATGTGAATAAATTTTGGAAAAAGGGTGTGTTTTTTATTTTCTGAGAAAAGTTTGTAAACTAGAAAAAAATGTGAATTTTTTTGAAGCGCCAAACATTTTTTCAAATTCCTGAATATATTTTGAAGAGATAAATACACCATAAGTCTTAAAACTATTTGGTGTGTGTCAAATTAGTCTGAATGCTATGAAAATGCATATATGGGTCCTAACAGTTTGCCAAGTGTGTCGCCCTAGTCCTATCTACGCTGCATCAGCTTTGACTTGCACGGGGTGCAAGATTGACTACTTCGATGTGACAACTTTTTGCACACCCGCTCCCAAAAGGTCATATGTTCTAATTTCGTGGCGTTCACCCTTGCACACATCATATCCCTTGCCCTCCTCTCCACCTCCGATGGCCATCGTCCACCTCGGTGCCCAAGCGCCATAAACATGATCTTATATGATCAATTCAAGGCACCAAGCCAAGATGTTTATGTTTTTGACAATTCTTGCATTTTCTCAAGTTTTCTCCGTGAAAAATACCCAATATATGGACGGACATGACGCAACTTGCTTATGGTCTCGGAATTTATTCAAACCTGACATGAATGCGTACTATGGGTATGACCACCTTCTTTCAAAAGTTGGGTTCATTTTACACATGTCAAAAAATAGAATGTGTTCAACAGAGGGTGTTTGAGTAGGCCAGAAGGATCTATTTGGGAGCACTTCGTTTCACAACATCTCTAAAATGGCTAAACTTTTTTCTTGGTATTGTATGACCAATTCAAGGCACCATGTTAAAGTTTTCAACAATTCTTGCATTTTTTGAAGTTTTCGACGATAAATGGCCGGACGTGACGCAACTTGCATACGGTGTCAAAATTCATTCAAACTTGGCATAGACGACTACCATGGGCATGTCCACCTACTTGCAAAAGTTAGGGTCAGTTCATGCATGTAAAAAAATAGATCATGTTCAACAGAGGGAGTTCGAGTAGGCCAAAACAGTCTGTTTGAGAGTTCGTTTTTATTCATGGCCTTGTATGACCAATTCAAAGCACCATGCCAAGTTGTTTGAGTTTCCGACAATTCTTGCATTTTCTGGAATTTTCTCCATGAAAAAATGGTCAATAAATGGTTCGACGTGACACAACTTGCATACGGTGTCAGAATTAACTCAAACATGGGATGGGTGCCTACCATGGGTATGCCCGCCTACTGGCAAAAGTTAGTTCTATTTTATGCATGTCCAAAAGTAGACCATATTCAACGGAGAGTGTTCGGGTAGTCGAGAAGGGTCCGTTTGAGACCACATTTTTTTCCGGCATCCATCACATGACCCAAATTTATTCCTTGAGCTTATATGGCCAATTCAAGGCACCATACAAAGTTGTTTGACAAAAAAGAAAAAAATACATTGGCATTGGCATTGACCTAACTAGGTGACATCATTGACCCCGTCCGACGCCTGTTTTGGGGGGGGGGGGGGGCTATTAGACGCATATCACGTCAAATAGTCGTTGTTTCGCACATGCCCAATTGATACGAGTGAACATGGGCGAGCCCATTTTAATTTTTCCATTGCCTCTGTAGATGCCGGTTTTGGGAACCTCTAGACGTTTAAGAAGGTTCATGAATCTTTTCTTTTTTGTTTTCCATTTTCAAAATCGCAAAGTTCAAAAAAAATGTTCATCCATTTATTTTCGTATTCGTATTTCTCAAAAAATTCCAAAAATACCAAAAAATGTTCATGTTTAAAAAAATGAGGGTTTCAAAATTGTTTGTGTTTTCAAAAGAAATTCAGAATTAACTAATCTTTTTTCGGAATTTAAAAATGTGTTCCACGTTTCGGAAGGGGTATGGGCAGATCTGGTCCGTCTATGTGTTTAGGGGGTTGTACCGAAGAAAAAGTGAAAATATAATACGCCATCGACGTACTCTAAAAAGAAGTTCTGGCACTAAAGCGCAGAATGCATCTCAAGTTTGTGTGCAATGTGTAGTATACCAATTCTTGTATAAATATGCAGCACAATTCCAACGATTTGCAAGAATGTGGACGGCGTTGGCGTCGGCGTCGGTGTCGGCTAGTGCATGTGAACAAAACCTGGTTGGTAGTACTCCCTCCGGTCTTTTTTACTCTGCACATTGATTTTGCCGAAAGTCAAACTTTGTTAAGTTTGACTAAATTTATATTAAAAATTATTAGCATCTATACTATCTAATAAATATAATATGAAAATATATTTTAAGATGAATCTAAAAATATTGGTGTTGTTATGTGAATATTTATAATTTTTTATATAAATTTGGTCAAAGTTGAATGAGATTGACTTCGGACAAACCTAATATGCAGAATAAAAAAGACCGAAGGGAGTAACACTTAATGCACAGTCCAAACTACTCCATCGAGAGATGAGCTGCGCCGGGGGGCATGCTACCTTTCTTACCGTAAAAGTCGTCTCAGCATGCACACATTGTTTACTGCTAATAATCCAACGACTAATAATGGCACCTAAATTGTCGAGCTCGGGGGCGGGAGAGGATTATATAAACAACAATGAAGTCTCACGCCGACCAATCAGGCAGCGATACGCGGGCCAATGGCGAGTGCTCCTTGTGCGGGGAGGAGGAGTGGGAGGCCACAACGACTACAGGGCCCCCCCCCCCCAATCAACAGCGAGCGAGCAGACTCTATCATTAATTAGTTAGGGTTAGAGTTCCCAGAACCAGGCTGTCTGGATGCCAAACGCACGCCAGCACGATCGGCCACAAAGCTAGCTTGCACAGGCAACAACTCCGGCCACATTTCCGTTCTTCCTGCGTGCACAAGTGCCAAAGCTAAGGAAGTTTAGGCGGGGGACAAAGCTAGGCAGCTCCAGGCTCTGGCCTTGCCATGATAGTTCAGGTCATGTCTTGGAATATCCCCTGCCCCATCCAACTCTACTTAGTCCCTTTCATGCCATCATTGAGCAACCGCATACTACACGCTGCATGAAAATGACTCTTGGTTGTGTGGTGGGCCTTGATCGGCGAGCTTTAATTTGTTCCAAGTGCTGTTCCGGAAGAAGCCTTGTCAGATTGGCTGCCAGGTTTTACAGAAGTATCGATGGGTTTTGAAAATGGAATTAAAAATGATCGAAGAGATAAGTGGGAGTGTGTTGGAGTTTCAACTTTTAACTTTCAACAGTCCAGTTGCACTAGGAGCTTGCGCCTCGAGCACATCACGGAAGCAGCTCCATGTCCCACGCAACGTGCCCAATACCCGTTTGATCCTCTCACTCACGCACTCACTCAGTCTCTTTAATCTTTTTTTTGACGCTCTATTCATCTCCAATCATGGCAGTACATCAAACACAAGAAATAATAAAAATTGCATTCAGATCCGTAGACCACCTAGCGATGACTACAAACATTGAAAAGTCGAAGGCGTGCAACCGTCATCGTCCCTCCCTCATCGGAGTCGGGCATAACTTGTTGTAGTAGAGAGTTAAGAAATCGTCATGCTAAGACCCGGATCAATGCACCAGAACAAAAACCGCCGCCTATGAAGAGAAACTTAGATCGGAAGGATCCAACCTGAAAACACATGAACAAAGACGAACAAAGATCGGATCCGAGCGGATACATGAAAAACAACCACCGACTAAATCCCGTGAGATCCGCCAGTGACACACCTCCACGCGCGCTCTGACAATGCTACACACACACAATCGGGACGGAGGCTAGGCATGAAGAACCTTATTTCATCTTCAAGAAGTCCTTGTCGTCTCGTCTTCCTGGGCAGGACACAAACCCTAACAAAACTTGAAGAAGCACCTAAAAACGGAGCCCTCCCGCCGGCAAGGGCAGGGATCCACCACACACCCATAGCCTAAGACCACAGAACACGTGCCAGATTGGCGGCACCGCCGACGGGACGCAAAAACCCTAGCCGCCTTTTCTTGCAGAAGACATAAAGCTTGGAACCAACTATTAGGCGTGTCGGTCTCTTTAATCTTTAATATGGATCAATGAAGGTAAATTGCAGGCCACACACTACACTTATATTTTTATAGTCACACCCTAAATAAATCTTTGGATGAGGTATTTGTGAAAACCAAGTGCTGCTTCACTTCAATTTAAACTGTCAAAACGTTTTATATTTAAAAACAGAGGATATACAACATTTCATAATCCATGCCAGTGACACAGACATATTTTTGTTTATAGATTAGATAAGGCACTCAGTTTTGATCATTGAGAACAAAGAGTCAGCGGCTCGACCACTAAGGGCATCTTCAATACATGTAACATAATTGCTGATAAAATTTGTCAGGTAGGACAACTGATGATGTAGCATAAAATAAAATGGGGAGGGACTAAAGACTGAGTATGTAAATTAATCAACCACCCTTCCACAAGCTCTAAGGTGAAAATTAGAGAGCAAGCATAATTATTCTGCCGTCTCGTATTGGATAGGCCAACTTATTGGAATAGTTGATGATAACTTGTTGGTGATGGCATAAACATTTTTGTGAACAGGATTATATATAAAGATATGCCCTAAACACACACTCGATCGTGTTGTATACAAACGGATTTCCCAAGAAGCTAGCCCAAACATCCAAAAGAGCGAGAGGGAGGGTAGAAATTGTAGGTCAATTCTTTTTCTTTTGTTTTTGTTTGGCAAACTGGCCTCTCTCTCTCTCTCTCTCTCTCTCTCCCATTGTTTTGTCTGGTGAGGGCATGAGGGGTAGTAGCGGACGCGCGGTGGTGGTCGTGTCCTTCTCTTCCTCTCTCCTTCATATCATTATTTTATTTTAATCATCAAACGACAAAGTGGGGGGAGAGTGAAGGAAAGGGGGCAGACCGCCGTTCCTTTACATCTTTTCCTTGCCGCAATATCATACTGCAATCCAGCCACAGCTTTCCTTGCTTAATAATTTGCCAGTTCCTCTCCTCCCTCTACTCCCACTTATTTACTCCCCCTTTGCTTTCGTTGCCACTGTTCCATCTCGTAGGTTTCGTCGTCCCTTGCCACATGAGAGGTTTGTCTGTAGATAAGATAGAGGCGGAATAAAGAAAAGCAAGACAAACGAGAGAGAGCTGAGCAAGAAAGGATAACCTAGGTAGCTAGGTCGGGAGCATGGATCCGGTTACTGCATCCATCCACGGTCACCATCTTCCTCCACCCTTCAACACCCGTGATTTCCATCACCATCTCCAGCAGCAGCAGCTGCATCTCAAGTCGGAGGACGACCATGGCGGCGGCTCTCCGTTCGGCGGCCACGGCACCAAGCACGGCCACGAGGATGACGAGAACAGTGGCAACGGCAACGGCAGCGGCGGTGAGCTTGCTCTGATTTCCCCTTCAGGTGGCGGACTGCAGGATGGAGGCGAGAACGGATCGCGCCGACCGAGGGGCCGCCCGGCCGGGTCCAAGAACAAGCCGAAGCCTCCAATCATCATTACGCGGGACAGCGCTAACACGCTCCGGACGCACGTCATGGAGGTCGCGGGCGGGTGCGACATCTCCGAGAGCATCACGGCGTTCGCCCGCCGCCGGCAACGCGGGGTCTGCGTGCTGAGCGGCGCGGGCACCGTGACCAACGTCACGCTGCGGCAGCCTGCCTCGCAGGGCGCGGTTGTCGCCCTCCACGGCCGGTTCGAGATACTCTCACTGTCTGGCTCCTTCCTACCCCCTCCAGCACCACCGGAAGCCACAGGGCTCACCGTCTACCTTGCCGGCGGGAAGGGGCAGGTGGTGGGCGGCACCGTTGTCGGCTCGCTGACCGCTGCGGGGCCGGTGGTGATAATGGCAGCTTCCTTCGCGAACGCTGTCTACGAGCGATTGCCGTTGGAGGAAGACGAGTTGCTTGCAGCGCAAGGGCAGGCAGACAGCGCCGGGATGCTGGCTGCGGGGCAGCAAGCATCTCAGATGGCCGGCGGAGACGTGGATCCAAGCCTCTTCGAAGGGCTGCCACCGAACCTCCTCGGCAACGTGCAGCTCCCGCCTGAAGCTGCCAGCTACAGATGGAACCCAGGCACAGCCGGTGGCCGCCCGTCACCGTTCTAATCACGGCCGCTGGACCGCGCAGCCGGCACGTTAGAAAGGTTATGTGTTTTAATTAGCTTTCTTCCTTAACGTCGCATCTCGAAGGATTTCCGTGGGAATTATTGCATACCATTTCGGATCTTGTTAAATAACATGTCCGCATCAGGATTGTTTCTGATATGTATCGTTGTCTACATCAGTTATTGTTTCGGTTATATTCTTGTGTCTCATAACTGATTTTGCAGTTGAGGTGAGAGGCTAGCACCTTATATTCTTCCTTTTGTTTCTCATGTTCACATACTAGTCATCAACCTGTGCCACCGCATAGGCTTGCTTAATCTTGAACAATCCATATGGAAAACTGTAGAAATTATAACCAAAAACACATGAATTCTATCAACTTGGGTTGTTTGGTTCCTTGGTTTGCAGGATTTAAAGAACACATGAATTCTATCAACTTGGGTTGTTTGGTTCATATGAATTGAAAAAATTAAAAAATCCTGATAAACATAGCCAAATTAAAGTTCAAGCACATGAAAATGTATTGTTAGATTCTTAATATACCACTACAGATCTTAGTCTCGTTTTTCGTGCATAGAAATTTGAAAAAAGAAAGTCCAAGTGAATGTTAGCATTCCTGCGTTTTCTTTGAAACTGAGATCAAATGAAATTTCCTCCCTTTTTCCTTTGCCCCATTCATTTGAACTAAATGCATGAATTGTACTATCACAAAAAGTATATATCTATTCCTACTTTTCCCCCTCTACTTCTCCTTTGAACCAAAGAGGTCCTTTAATAGCTATCCACTTACCTAAAAACAGCATTCATTTGTTTGAATTAAGATCTTTGTATTATTGTTCCTAGACAGTACGACAACCAACTGACTTTTGATATGTAAGCGCAAGTTCTTTAATTTTAAATTATGTACTCCCCTTTTTCAGTTTATAGGGCTTAATTTAAAAATCTCTTCCACCAAGGGAGATGATGAATGGTGGAATTAATTCCGTAGTTTGCAAAAGTACTTAATTAGTACTCTCGTTTTCCTCAAAATTTTGTGTATACCGATGCATTAATTACACCACATGCACACATGTTTACTTAATGACCAAGAACTTCTACATGCATTGATGAGTTTTTTCTCCATCCTTGCATGTAGTGATTTAATACACCTTAAAATCTGAACATGTGATGAGCTGGTCGTAATGGGAGTATCATACCTAGTATCATGCATGCCAATTAGGCTATTTTGATGAGGTTTCATAGAATTAAATGAAGAAAAAGATGATTGAGTATTATATCACGATACTGTATCATAATAAATGTTATGCTACTATGTGTCATGCATGGCAATAAATAAAGTACTACATGATACTAATATATGATACTCCCTCCGTCTAGGTGTATAAGTCACCTTACAAAAACCAAATAATCCCAAAACACTTAGGCATGGTACATTAACTCCTACTTCGTTTCTTGTTTTGTGACATATCAACCAATAAGAGATAAGGGTCGTGCATGCTTTCAATGACTTGAGACTACCAAACACGACATGCAGTGCTTAGTTCATTGCATGCAATGCTATTAATTAGCAAAAAATTTAAGTTCTCTTGTTTTCCCCTCTGCCTTGATCGCGGTGCATAACCTAAGATGACTTATACACCTAGACGGAGGGAGTACTATGCATTAGAAAGGTAGTATCATACACTAGTATCGTATGATACTCTCCATTACAACCAGCCTAAGTACTAATCCCTCTTTCTAGGTGTATAAGTCATCTTAGGTTGTGCACTGTGACCAAGGCGAAGGAGAAAACGAGAGATTTTAATGCTTATTTGCTAATTAATAGCATTGCATGCAATGAACTGACCACTGCATGTCGTGTCTGAAAGTCTCAAGTTATTGAAGTCATACAAGCCCACATCTCTTATTGTTTGATTCCTTTATTTATGTCAAGAAAGAAGAAACGAGGTGAAAGTTAATGCACTGCGTCCAAGTGTTTTTGGATTATTTGGTTTACGTAAGATGACTTGTACACCTAAACAGGGGGAGTAGTAGAATTAAGACTTAGGAAAAACAAACTTTTTGAGATGAGCCCTATAAACCGGAAAGGAGGGAGTATTGTTTCTTCAATCCATAATTGGGATTGTTTGTTAAATAACTAGGTGCCGTAAATGCAAATGTTTTCTATCTAGAATACTTGTAAAGAACAAATTTTGTCTGAATTTTATTTTGCATAAATAAAATCCCATTGAGCACTCATATATTCCACCAATAACAACCCGGGTATCTAATGGAACATAGCCCTCTTGTCACGAGAATCCCGCAGCAAATAAGTGTAGCTTCCTGGTAAAAAAAAAGTGTGGCTTGCCAAGTGAATCTGGCCATGTGTGTGTCACCAAGGAATATGAAGTCCACCTGTCAAAGAAAAAATCAAGGAACAAGGTAGATCCACTTATGTGATATTCTTGTGTACGTAGATTTGTTGACCAATAAGCCATACATAAGTCACATCATTTGTTTGCCCTCAGAGGGATATGTACACACCTTTCTCTGTTGGATGCACTATTATTCTGATTTTAAAAAGGAACATGCCATTTTAGTTTCCTTAGAAATTCTTGTCTTAAGGAAAGGAAATTGCGCCAATAAAAAACAAGGATTTATGTACAATTAGTAATGAGTTTCAAAAAAAATTGTACAAATTAGTAATGAATGGGAGCTATTTTGACCAGATGGAAAGTACTCTCTCTTTCTCTCTCTCTCTCTCTCTATATATATATATATATATATATATATATTCATAATGCCATGAAGCAACTCTTTACCAGAGGGGAGCCCATCAAATACCTTACTAGATTACTAAGATGTCATCATGTTGACCCAACAAAAAGCTTAAAGGGCAAGGGAAAGGCATAAACGATCAGAGCAAGGGAGACTAGTAAGGGCGACCCCACCCCCGCTCCCCACGTGTCGCCCCCGCTCGGGCGACTCGGGCAGGATCGCAACCCTAGCCGACGGGGGCTCCCCGTCCTTCCATCCCTCCCTCCGCCGCCGTCAAAGGACGCCGCCGGCCTATAGCCCGGGGGCTGACGGCGGTGGTAGGGGCCTTCCCTCTCTCCTGCGCCATGGGGGCGGTGCGGAGCGCCGTGGCATGTGGTGGCACGGCCGATCTGGCCTTGGTGGCGTGGCGGGCCTACCTTGACCGGTGGCAGCGCGGCGACCGCCTCGACTTAGGGCGGCAATGGTGGCGGGTGCGGCGGCCGGCCCTGCTTCGGGCAGTGGCCTTGGCTGCGTTCGGCGGCGGCAGCCAAGTCTGCGGCGACGATCAATCAGATCGAGGTGTGTGTGATATACAGTATTTATTTCACTCGGATGAACTGTTTGCGATTAGCCGAAACAATAGAAACGGTGTAACACCCTTGTATTTTGAGCTACAGTAACCCATGTGATTAAGCTAAATCATTTTGCTAAACAGTGTGTTGATCACCTTTGATTCCATATCTCATTTCAGATCCCACTTTGAATTCAAATTCAAATAATAAGTGACATAAAAAAATCACAAACATGAAAACTTAAATGTTCTTAATATGGAAAATAATCCATAGATAATTATGGTGGTGAAACCAACATTTAATAAAATGGTTAAGTGCCCTAAAATAAATAAAACAAAGGGCAAAACAATAATTTAAATGCTTTTAAAATTATAAAAATCCTAAACTAATTTAAATAAGTGCAAAACTTTTGTGGCAGTGGCCTAATATATAATACTAATTTAGGTGCAAGTTTTATGTTTTATAAAACTATTTTGTTTTAAAAAGAAATAGAAACAGAAAACAAATAAAAGAAAACAAAAAAGGGAAGAGACGGCCTGCCCCCTGGGTTTTAGCCCACCAGGCGGCCAAGCCCGCCCCCCTAGTCGTCTACCTCTGCTATAGGGGGCAGCAGGTCGTGGCCACCGCCGATGCCAGCCATCGCCGTGGCGGCCATCCACCGTGCCGCCCACACGATAAGGTCGAACCGCGCCCCCTGGAACTCTAGCTGCCCGGATCCACTCCCCCTTGCGCCTCTATCTTCCTCTTCGCCATGGTTGCCGCTGCCGTCACCTCCGCTCGCACGCCCGCATAGCCACCAGTCGCATCTCGCCGCCCCGACCTGTCGAGGAGATTGACAAGCGTCTACTTTGTCTCCCTCGACCACTAACTCAAGGCCGGAGCCACCCTAGTGCCGGACCGCGTCGTCCTCCTCCTCAGATCTCCGTCGGCCATCTCCCTCAACTCCGGCACCGTACTGCGCTCCCGATCACTCAACGAGCCACCGTGAGCTCCCTTGGTGAGCTGCGCCTCCAACCCCTCTATTCCCCCCTTCGAATTCGTCCTCCAGCTTGCTTGCCGCCTCCCCACTTTGTCCTCGCCATAGCCACTGCTGTCGCAGCTTGCGTCCGAGCTTGGCTCTTGGAGCCCGTAGAAACCCAATGCGTGCATGAACGCAGCCCTACGACGACCCTAGCACCATTTCTCGTGGCGTCTATCGACGTTCTGAAAACGGGGATACTCAGACTTGCCTGCCTATGGCCCCATGGCGTGGCTCCATCGACCTCCTGGTATGGCCCACCTTCGGCATCAACAACTCAAGACCCTCGCAAGGGGCTAAGCCTCGCGAGGCAGACGACACCAAGATCTCTAGTGGGAGCTGCCTCCTCAGGCTGGCTCCTGAGGAGCGGAGATTTCTATGCAAGCCTCACCTCACGAGGCTCGGATGACGTGAGCCATGACGACCAAGACCAGGTGGGCGCTAGCGGGCATAGGACAATAGTTTCCTCTTTGGTGCTAAGAAGGCAAGCGCAGGCGCGAAGTCCCGAGGAGTCAGTCAAAGGTTTCCATTCCCATGCAACAAGACCAAGACTGCTAGGACGGCAGGACGAAGGTCATCGCCGAGCCCACCATGGCGTCACGACCAGAAGCTTTGCAGGCGAAGACTACTTTTGTCAGGATAAGATGTACTAGTTGTCTCACTTTGAATTTGGTCGTTGTGAGATCCCTTCCCGCCTGCATTTTGGGGGAAGAGGACCAAGGCCACTATAAATAGGACTTAGCCACCACCATAGGAAGGGCGAGAAGGATCCGATCCATCCGAACCCTCACCAGCTCACACCAACACAAGAACAGACTTCCTGAGGTTGTTCTTCCACTGTACTAGTTCATCCTCAGCCCACCTCGAGGCCAATCCACCACAAAGCAGGAGTAGGGTTTTACACCGCAAGGTGGCCAGAACCTGGGTAAACTGTTGTGTCCCATTTCCTTCCTGTTCACCGAGTTATGATGGAATTAGCGGGTAGGCAGACTGGGGAGGTTAATTTCTTTGCACGCACCCCAGAGTTCGAATCTAGCCAGGGTCCGCGGAGCCCGAAATCCGACATTTGGCGCGCCAGGTAGGGGTGCGTCGAAGATCCGCCCCTCTATTCGTTGCGCTCCGCTGTTCGGCTCTCATGGCGGGCGTTGCTCCATCGACCGGGCCGACGGGTGCTTTCGAGGGAGTCGTGGGCCTCCGAGCTTTCACCCCCGACCTGCGGCAGGTGCAATGGCCACCCAAGTTCAGGTCGGAGCTACCGCCCCGATACGATGGCGTGGCGGACCCGACAGGTTTTCTCCGAGCATATGAGGAGGCTGTTTCGGCAGCCGGCGGCGACGACAAAGTTATGACGAACTGGCTTCCCATGGCCCTTGTGGGTGCACCACGTGCCTAGCTTCTCGGCTTGCCAGGGTCTTCGGTGGCCTCCTGGGAGGAGTTTGCGGCCTCTTCATCGCGCGCTTCGCGGTGCTGGCTGTTGGGTAACGTAGCATAAATTCAAAATTTTCCTACGTGTCACCAAGATCTATCTATGGAGTCATCTAGCAACGAGGGAGGAGTGGATCTACATACCCTTGTAGATCGCGCGCGGAAGTGTTCAAGAGAACGGGGTTGATGGAGTCGTACTCGTCGTGATCCAAATCACCGATGATCCTAGCGCCGAACGGACGGCACGTCCGCGTTCAACACACGTACGGAGCAGCGACGTCTCCTCCTTCTTGATCCAGCAAGGGGGAGGAGAGGTTGATGGAGATCCAACAGCACAACGGCGTGATGGTGGAAGTAGCGGGATTCCAACAGGGCTTCGCTAAGCACTGCGGGAGGAGGGAGATGTGTCATGGGAGGGAGAGGGAGGCGCCAGGCCTTAGGTATGGTTGCCCTCCCTTCCCCCCACTATATATAGGGCCAAGGAAGAGGGGGAGGGCGCAGCCTTGCACCTTCCTCCAAGGAAGGGTGCGGCCAAGGGGGGGAGGAGTCCATCCTCCCCAAGGCACCTCGGAGGTGCCTTCCCCCTTTAGGACTCTCCCTTTCCCTCTTCTCTTGGCGCATGGGCCTCTTGGGGCTGGTGCCCTTGGCCCATATAGGCCAAGGCGCACCACCTACAGCTCATGTGGCCCCCGGGGCAGGTGGCCCCACCCGGTGGACCCCCGGGACCCTTCCGGTGGTCCCGGTACAATACCGATGACCCCGAAACTTGTCCCGATGGCCGAAATAGCACTTCCTATATATAATTCTTTACCTCCGGACCATTCCGGAACTCCTCGTGACGTCCGGGATCTCATCCGGGACTCCGAACAACTTTCGGGTTACCGCATACTAATATCTCTATAACCCTAGCGTCACCGAACCTTAAGTGTGTAGACCCTACGGGTTCGGGAGACATGCAGACATGACCGAGATGACTCTCCGGTCAATAACCAACAGCGGGATCTGGATACCCATGTTGGCTCCCACATGTTCCACGATGATCTCATCGGATGAACCACGATGTCAAGGACTTAATCAATCCCGTATACAATTCCCTTTGTCTATCGGTACGACACTTGCCCGAGATTCGATCGTCGGTATCCCGATACCTTGTTCAATCTCGTTACCGGCAAGTCTCTTTACTCGTTCCATAATACGTCATCCCGTGATCAACTCCTTGATCACATTTGTGCACATTATGATGATGTCCTACTGAGTGGGCCCAGAGATACCTCTCCATTTACACGGAGTGACAAATCCCAGTCTCGATTCGTGCCAACCCAACAGACACTTTCGGAGATACCTGTAGTGTACCTTTATAGCCACCCAGTTACGTTGTGATGTTTGGCACACCCAAAGTATTCCTACGGTATCCGGGAGTTGCACAATCTCATGGTCTAAGGAAATGATACTTGACATTAGAAAAGCTTTAGCATACGAACTACACGATCTAGTGCTATGCTTAGGATTGGGTCTTGTCCATCACATCATTCTCCCAATGATGTGATCCCGTTATCAACGACATCCAATGTCCATGGTCAGGAAACCATAACCATCTATTGATCAACGAGCTAGTCAACTAGAGGCTTACTAGGGACATGGTGTTGTCTATGTATCCACACATGTATGTGAGTTTCCTATCAATACAATTCTACATGGATAATAAACGATTATCATGAACAAGGAAATATAATAATAAGTAATTTTTTATTGCCTCTAGGGCATATTTCCAACAATCTCCCACTTGCACTAGAGTCAATAATCCAGTTCACATCGATATGTGATTAACACTCAAGGTCACATCCCCATGTGACTAACACCCAAAGAGTTTACTAGAGTCAATAATCTAGTTCACATTACCATGTGATTAACACTCGATGAGTTCTGGGTTTGATCATGTTATGCTTGTGAGAGATGTTATAGTCAACGGGTCTGAACCTTTCAGATCCGTGTGTGCTTTACAAATCTCTATGTCATCTCCTAGATGTAGCTACCACGTTCTATTTGGAGCTATTCCAAATAACTGTTCTACTTGGAGCTATACTAAATTGTTGCTCCATTATACATATCCGGTATCTCTACTCAGAGCTATCCGGATAGGTGTTAAGCTTGCATCGACGTAACCCTTTACGACGAACTCTTTTACCACCTCCATAATCGAGAAAATTCCTTAGTCCACTAGTTACTAAGGATAACTTTGACCGCTGTCCTGTGATCCATTCTTGGATCACTCTTGTACCCCTTGACTGACTCATGGCAAGGCACACTTCAGGTGCGGTACACAGCATAGCATACTGTAGAGCCTACGTCTTAAGCATAGGGGACGACCTTCGTCCTTTCTCTCTATTCCGCCGTGGTCGAGCTTTAAGTCTTAACTTCATACCTTACAACTCAGGCAAGAACTCCTTCTTTGACTGGTCCATCTTGAACACCTTCAAGATCATGTCAAGGTATGTGCTCATTTGAAAGTACCATTAAGCGTTTTGATCTATCTTTATAGATCTTGATGCTCAATGCTCAAGTAGCTTAATCCAGGTTTTTCATTGAAAAACATTTTTCAAATAACCCTATATGCTTTCCAGAAATTCTATGTCATTTCCGATCAACAATATGTTAACAACATATACTCATCAGAAATTCTATAATGCTCCCACTCACTTCTTTGGAAATACAAGTTTCTCATAAACTTTGTATAAACCCAAAATCTTTGATCATCTCATCAAAGCATACATTCCAACTCCGAGATGCTTACTCCAGTCCTTAGAAGGATTGCTGGAGCTTTGCATACTTATTAGCATCTTTCAGGATTGACAAAACCTTCCGTTTGTATCACATACAACCTTTCCTCAAGAAAATCGTCGAGGAAACAATGTTTTGACATCCTATCTGCAAGATTTCATAAATAATGCAGTAATCGCTAATATAATTCCAACAGACTCTTAGCATCGCAACGAGTGAGAAAGTCTTACCGTAGTCAACTCCTTGAACTTGTCAGAAAACATCTTAACGACAAGTCGAGCTTTCTTAATGGTGACATTTACCATCATTGTCCGTCTTCCTTTTAAAATCCATCTGTACTCAGCAGCCTCACGACCATCGAGCCGTTCTGCCAAAGTCTACACTCTGTTTTCATACATGGATCCTCTCTCGGATTTTATGGCCTCGAGCCATTCATCGGAATCTGTGCCCACCATCGCTTCTCCATAGCTCGTAGGCTCATTGTTGTCTAGCAACATGACTTTCAAGACAGGATTACGTACCACTCTGAAGTAGTACGCATCCTTGTCATCCCACGAGGTTTGGGAGTGACTTGATCCGAAGTCTCATGATCAATATCATAAGCTTCCACTTTAATTGGTGTAGGTGCCACAGGAACAACTCTTTGTGCCCTGCTATACACTAGTTGAAGTAACGGTTCAATAACCTCATCAAGTCTCCACCATCTTCCCACTCAATTCTTTCGAGAGAAACTTTTCCTCGAGAAAGAACCCGATTCCAGAAACAATCCCTTATTGCTTTCGGATCTGAGACAGGAGGTATACCCAACTGTTTTGGGTGTCCTATGAAGATGCATTTATCCGCTTTGGGTTCGAGCTTATCAGCCTGAAACTTTTCCACATAAGCGTCGCAGCCCCAAACTTTTAAGAAATGACAGCTTAGGTTTCTCTAAACCATAGTTCATACGGTGTCATATCATCGGAATTACGTGGTGCCCTATTTAAAGTGAATGTGGTTGTCTCTAATGCCTAACCCATAAACTATCGTGGTAATTCGATAAGAGACATCATGGTATGCATCATATCCAATAGGGTGCAGTTATGATGTTCGGACACACCATCACACTATGGTGTTCCAGGCTGTATTAGTTGTGAAACAATTTCCACAACGTCTTAATTCTGTGCTAAACTCATAATTCAGATATTCATCTCTATGATCATATCATAGATATTTTATCCTCTTGTCACGACGATCTTTCAACTTCACCCTGAAATTACTTGAACCTTTCAATAATTCAGACTCGTGATTCATCAAGTAAATATACTCAACATCTACTCAAATCATCTGTGAAGTAAGAACATAACGATATCCACTACATGCCTCAGCACTCATTGGATTGCACACATCAAAATGTATTACTTCCAACAAGTTGCTTTCTAGTTCCATTTTACTGAAAACGAGGCTTTCAGTCATCTTGCCCATGTGGTATGATTTGCATGTCTCAAGTGATTCAAAATCAAGTGAGTCCAAACGGTCCATTTGCATGGAGTTTCTTCATGCATATACACCAATAGACATGGTCCGCATGTCTCAAACCTTTCAAAGATGAGTGAGTCCAAAGATCCATCAACATGGAGCTTCTTCATGCGTTTTATACCGATATGACTTAAGTGGCAGTGCCACAAGTACGTGGTACTATCATTACTATCTTTTGGCATGAACATGTGTATCACTACGATCGAGATTCAATAAACCATTCATTTCAGGTGTAAGACCATTCAAAGGTATTATTCAAATAAACAGAGTAACCATTATTCTCTTTAAATGAATAACCGTATTGCGATAGACATAATCCAATCATGTCTATGCTCAACGCAAACACCAAATAACAATTATTTAGGTTTTAATACCAATCTCGATGGTAGAGGGAGCGTGCGATGCTTGATCATATCAACCCTGGAAACACTTCCAACACATATCGTCAGCTCACCTTTAGCTAGTCTCCGTTTATTCCGTAGCCTTTTGTTTCGAGTTACTAACACTTTGCAACCGAACCGGTATCTAATACCCTGGTGCTACTAGGAGTACTAGTAAAGTACACATCAACACAATGTATATCCAATATACTTCTATCGACCTTGCCAGCCTTCTCATCTACCAAGTATCTAGGGTAATTCTGCTCCAGTGGCTGTTCCCCTTATTACAGAAGCACTTAGTCTCGGGTTTGGGTTCAACCTTGGGTTTCTTCACTGGAGCAGCAGCTGAATTGCCGTTTCATGAAGTATCCCTTCGTGCCCTTGCCCTTCTTGAAACCAGTGGTTTCACCAACCATCAACAATTGATGCTCCTTGATTTCTACTTTTGTGGTGTCAAACATCGCGAATATCTCAAGGATCATCATATATGTCCCTGATATATTATAGTTCATCATGAAGCTCTAGCAGCTTGGTGGTAATGACTTCGGAGAAACATCACTTTCTCATCTGGAAGATCAACTCCCACTCGATTCAAATGATTGTTGTACTCAGACAATCTGAGCACAAGCTCAACAATTGAGCTTTTCTCCCTTAGTTTTCAGGCTAAGAAAATCATCGAAGGTCTTATACCTCTTGACGTGGGCACGAGCCTGAAATCCCAATTTCAGCCCTCCAAACATCTCATATGTTTCGTGACGTTTCAAAATGTCTTCGGTGCCTCAACTCTAAACCATTTAACTAAACTATCACGTAGTTATCAAAATGTGTATGTCAGATGTTCGCAACATCCACAGACAACGTTCGAGGTTCAGCACACTGAGCGGTGCATTAAGGACATAAGCCTTCTATGAAGCAATGAGGACAATCCTTAGTTTACGGACCTAGTCCGCATAATTGCTACTATCAACTTTTAACTAAATATTCTCTAGGAACATAACTAAACAGTAGAACTGAAGCGCGAGCTATGACATAATTTGCGAAGACCTTTTGACTATGTTCAGGATAATTAAGTTCATCTTATGAACTCCCACTCAGATAGACATCCCTCTAGTCATCTAAGTGATTACATGATCCGAGTCAACTAGGCCGTGTCCGATCATCACATGAGACGGACTAGTCAACATCGGTGAACATCTTCATGTTGATCGTATCTTCTATACGACTCATGTTCGACCTTTCGGTCTTCTGTGTTCCGAGGCCATGTCTATACACATGCTAGGCTCTTCAAGTCAACCTAAGTGTTTCGCGTGTGTAAATCTGGCTTACACCCGTTGTATGTGAACGTAAGAATCTAACACCCGATCATCACGTGGTGCTTAGAAACACGAACTGTCGCAACGGTGCACAGTTAGGGGGAACACTTTCTTGAAATTATTATGAGGGATCATCTTATTTACTACCGTCGTTCTAAGCAAATAAGATGCATAAACATGATAAACATCACATGCAATCAAATAATAGTGACATGATATGGCCAATATCATATAGCTCCTTTGATCTCCATCTTGGGGCTCCATGATCATCTTGTCACCGGCATGACACCATG